>NW_009720724.1:0-6451 GCF_000703405.1 Apaloderma vittatum
CTGATGGGGGGAGAGCGGGGGGATCTCTGCCCCTACCCTCCAGGACGGGCTTCCTAACGAGACGGACCTCTCCGATGCAATTTCCAAGCAGCTGCTTCCCAGGCAGCCTCCTGAAGCGGGTGAGGGAGGAGGGATGCTCCGCAGCTGCACACCGCCGGCCTGGGGTGTGGGGGCCAGGGGCAGCCGGCAGCCAGCGCGGCTTCTGCACCTCCTCGGAGGCTGTGCGGCTGCTGAGGGACCAGGGACTGCAGCAGCTCCAGGCCACCCTGGCAAGGTGTCACTGAGGCATTGTATGGGGCATCAGTGTGTGGGGCTGTTCCAAGCATCTTTTCCCTCCTCAAGTGCAGCTACAGGGCTGGGACTGCTGATGCCTCAGATCTGGGATGCCCAGAAGTACTCAAACTTTCCTGACTGCACAATATGAGTCCCAATACAGCCAGAAGACCTCAGCACAAAGGGTACATTAACCCCAGAGACCTCTTTCTTCTGTACTGAGTGGTAGACCCAAGTGATAATATATTTTAGCTTTGATTTCACTTTGTTTGGGTACAGATGTGAACAAGGCAGGACTCTGCAAAGGAAATTGCACTCCATCACCGCAGTCCCGTGGGATCACTCCTGGGCCCAGGAAGAGAGGGCTGGGCAGGACAGCCCTTGGGCAAGAGAGACACGGATGGGTAGGGTCATCCCAGCCCAGACACGTGGCCTCGTGCAGGACAAGGAAGGCTCACACCAGGGAGCACCGCCCAGCACTCCTTGGGGAGCAGCCCCTGTCCCAGGCTGCTGTGGCACACAGGGGACTGTGGGCCCTCTCGCAGGTAATCGATGGCAGCAGATCCTGATCGCTTTCATTATTATTATTTTCTTATGCATGTGCGCACAGGAGATTTATCGCCAGCTACGGAGGCAAAATCAATTATTCATGTTATAAATTAGAAAATGATTTATGTTTGTGGAAGGCCAAGCAGCGTGGAGCCCCTGGACACGTGGGAGCTAGGTTTGTCTGGGAATGGCACCAGACATCCCCCATCACACCTTCCCCATCCTGTCTGTCCCTGCTGTGCCCTGGGTGCTCCCCCAGGATGACCCAGGGACAGTGGCTGTCAGGGAACACCCAGTCTCTCCCACTCTGTCAGCCCAGGTGCTCGCAGACAAAGACCAAGGAAGACTGAGGACTGCGATGGCCTGGTCACCCTGGCTGGTGCAGCAGGATGATGCTCCACGGCAGTTTCCATGGCAGCAGCAGCACGGTCCGAGTGCCGCAAGGTGTGGGCTGCAGAAGGGCCCCCTTGATTTCACCTGCTGGAGACATCCTCACGTGTCCCCTGCAGCCCCAGCACCCATGTCTGAGCTCCTGCCTCCCACAAGGGATACTGTGACTCCTCCAGACTGCCACCCATGTGGACAGGGACCCATTGCACCTCTGACATCCCCTTGTACCTCAGGAAAAAGATGGGTGAGGGCAAAGAGTGGTGTAAAGGAGCGCACCCCACTCACACCAGCCCCTGAGGCCAGCTACATCAAAGTGGGGCTGCAGGGCTTTGCTTGGCTGTGGCCCACCTTCTTCTGGGGCCAGGAAGGGGTCTCAGGTATCTTGGGAGTCTTCCCAGGCATGGAGATTCAGTTCCTCAAGGGCTGACTGATGTTCTGCACAGAGGCAGGGTGGAACTGGGCTCCCACCATTCTCAGTACTGGAGCAGGAGGTTGACCTCCAGGTCTGCCCACAGCCCCACCTTGCCCCGGGCACTAGCCCCGCGCTGGCAGGAGCTGCAGCATCGCATGGCTTTTCATCAAGGGAGCCAGTACGCTAGTCCTGGCTGCCTCAGCATTCTAAAACCCACTGCCCTTGTCATGCAGCCAACAGGAACAAGCACCAGGAGCCAGCGGGACACTCTCTGCTGATAGCCAGGGCTGCTCTTGCTTTCGAAGTCTTGATCTAAAGCTGCCATGTCTGTGCCTCCCAGGGGATGGCAGAGAGGGCCGGGAGTGCTGCCTGGTTCTCCTTGTCTATTCATCTGCAGCTGCGTCAACCAGGGCCATGGGGAAGCACAGGATGAAAGGAGCAGTGCAGGAGAGAAAGGAGCTGTCAGCGGCTCCAGGTCTGGGTCTGATCACAGGCAAGCCGTGCATCCAGCTCCCACTTGTGCAGCATCCAGCGCTGGGCTCGGCCCTGGCCCTCGGGATGGGAAGGAGAGGTACCACAGGGTGACCTCAGCTCTGCTCTGGCTCACTGAGCAGCCTTTTCTCCTGGAGCCCTGTCTCCAAGTCCTGGAGCCTCCTCCCAGCTGTTAAAGAGCCTGTCACCCCTTGTGACTTCCAGGGCTCTAAGGGAGCTGAGAACTTGCTGGCTTAATACACACATGGAGGTGTCAGAGGGAGCTCCCTGCCAGTCTGTGAGCAGCAGGAACACCAACAGCCAGGCCAGTTCAGGGAGTACAGAGACTGCTGCAGCCACATCAGGCCCCAGCCATTCCTGGAGACCCTCTGGGACCATGCATAGAGTGCAGAGGAGTCCCTGTTTGCTCTGCTTTAGCTCTAAGGGAGCCAGACAATCAGGGGATCTTGGAGACCTGCCAGTACAACATAGGGTGCCTGCAAGCTGTGACCACTGTGCTTAGCACTGTAACACTGAGAAATAAATGATCACGTGCTGGGGCTGAGCATCGTCTCAGGCGCCTTGCTGCACCCCAGTTCTGGGGAGCCCAGCACTGGCCCGTGCTAGTGTGAGCATCCTTATGATTTATTGCTGCAGAGCAAATGCTTACAGAGTGGTTTTGGCAGAGAAAAGCCCTGGGGAGCTGCAACAGGCACACAGGGACAAGGAAGGAATTGCCTGTCAGCTGCAGCATGCCAGGGGCACCCAGAGCACCCACAGCTCTGAGTCTCTCCCCTACACCGGGGCACACACTCAGCCCATGGGGAGGGTACAGCAGAATGCTCAGGGCTAGGGTGGATTAGATCTGCTTTGCATTATTGCACCAAACACCTGGGGACTCGGCAGCTTGTGACAGCGCTGTGTAATGCGGGGAAGCAGCCAGCGGTGCTGCCGGCGGCTCCCAGGCCGGGAGGCGATGAGGCCATGCCCCTACGAGCATGGGCTGGCTGTGAGGGGGAAGACGAGATCTCTTGCTGTTTTTCTACAACGAATAGGCACAGAAGGAAGTGCCTGTGCTGCTGGAATCAGCAGGAGCAGTTTGGGTGCTCCTGCCTGCGCTTCCCGGGAGCCTGATCCCGAACGACTCCCTGAGCTATTGCTGTTGTCTCTTTCTTGCTATCATGTTTTTTTCCAGCACTCTCAGCGGGACGGTGCAGCAGTATGGGGTGGCCAGTGATAGCCCCAAAGCTAGGGAGCTTGATAGCCCAGATAGCCTAGCTCCTTTGGGAGACGGTGGTGAATAAGCAGGAAAGGTCTCTTGGGGGGGACTCAGGTTTTATCCTCACTCAGTGTAGCCCCCTTTGGCACCATGCCACAGCCCGCTCCATTGTGGGTCATCCTTCCACAGTCCCTAGGAGGTACCAGGGTGCCATGGCTGGCTCCAGCAGGCAGAGATGCTGCCAGGATTCTGCCCAGCACTCAGCGCTCAGGGATGCTGTGACTGGAAGCAGCTCCCGATCTCACCCAGCGCTGGCCGTGGCAGAGTCACAGTGAGGGGTGACAGCTGCTGTCCAGTAAGAAGGAACTCAACTGCTTTCAATAGACTGTGATTTGAATTGATTCATCAGTGGGATCCACTTGGAGCTGATAAATCTGTCAGGAATCCTGGCAGAGGAGGCTGAGCTGGGCAGGCTGGGGATCCCCTTGCCTGCCTGCAGCTGCATGGCTCTTGTGAAGGAACAGCCAGCTGTCCTGAGTGCGTACCAGCCCCACAGGTCCTGCCAGCTGCTGGTAGCACCCCAGGTTTCCTCACAGCCTGCTTGCTCTTCACCAGCCAGGGATGCTGCCTTGCAAGGCTAGAGCACAGTCTACTGCCTCCACCCTGCTGAGAGCCACCAGCCAGGGACCTTCACCCCGAGGGAGCCCATCATCCCTGGCCAAGAAGACTGGATGGTCCCTAGCTCCATTGCTGCACCAGCCATGTCCCTCTGCTGGCTTCGTGCCCCCTCTCATGGCATAAACAAGGCCAGACTGAGGGCTGGCATTGGTGCATCTCCATGATCCCAGAGGGAACAAGTCCAGCTTTTCCCATAGGACCATGTCCTGCAGCGGTGAGGGGAAGCTGTGTCTGTCCTCACTCCCCCGCTCTGTGCCCCAGCAGGTAGTGAGGGATGGGGACTGCAGGGACCGGACTACAAGGCGAGAGACAAGCGCGGGAGGATCCGGTTACAGGCAGCACGGGGCAGGGAGGTAGGCAGAGAACAGCAATGCAGCAAAAATGGCTTTTAGTGATAATTAATAATTAACATTTCTAATGATGTCCCGGCGACAGGAAGAGTCCAAGTGGGGACCTGGGGGCACCATACATAGTGACAGGAGTGCCTGGGGGCCGTGCGGGGACTGGAGAGGCTGTGCAGAGCCAGAGGATGGGATGGGATGGGAGAAAGATGCAGGACTGGGGTCACAGAGCATGAGCTGGGCACCCCCGGGGTCACCCTGGCTGGGCAGCACCTAGGACCCAGCTTTCACACCTGGCTGCTACCAAGGGTGCAGTAAACTGTGATGAAGGGGACTGGAAGACAAAACACACCTTGAGGTTGACCTGGTCTCTCATAAGCTAATAAACCACTCTCCAGGGGTTCCTGTGCCCAGCAAGTGCCTGAGAAAGACTTTGCAGGCAAGAGAAGGGGACCAGGGAAGGGATGGTGTGAGGCAGCAGCTCATGCAGAGCCATTGGAATAGGTGGCAGCCAGCCCCAGCACTGAGGCTGGGGACATGTCCAGGCACCGAGGAGCAGTGGGCTGGCCTGGGGTGCAGGATCAGATCAGGCAGGGGTACGCAGGCAAGGCAAGAGGTCAGGTGCTGCGGGATAGTGACAGGGAGGGGACAACTGGGAGGAGAGGGACAGAGTGAGCAACTGGCTGAGCATGGGAGTCCTTTGCTGCCATTGGCCGTGCAATGGGCATGCATTCATGGGAGAAGTAAAGCAATCCTGGGACATACTGGGAGGAGCATTCCTGGCAGGGTTGGGGACTTTCTTGCATCCCTGCATGGGCCCCAGGAGGCCTGACTGTGCTGGAGCCAGGCTGGGAGAGGGAGCAGAGGCGTCCTGCGGCTGCCGGGGGAGGCAGATTCCAGGAGACCCATGATGGGAGGACAGCAGCTCGTGCCCAGCCCAGCACAGGCTGCGGGGGAACGAAGTGCTCTCTATAAATACATCAGCGGGGTAAACGCCAGGGAAGAGAAGAGCTATTTCAGCTAAAAGACAATGTTAGCACAGGAACGACTGGTGATAAATTATCCATGAATACATTTAGGGTGGAAATGAGACCCTCAGAGCAGGGAGGTCTCAGCACAGACCCTCCAGAGAAGGAAGCAATGCCAGGCAGGAACTGGGGTCGGCAGCTGAGGGATCCCGCAGCATGCTGCAGTGACATGATGTGCCTTCTTCTAGTATCAAAAAGCAGCAAGGGCGGATGGCGAGGCCCACCCGGCTGTGCTAGTGAGAGCAGCAGACAGCAGCGTGCAGGGCAGTGTGTGCGTTGGGGTGCGTGCACATCACTGCAGGCACGTGTGAGTGTGTGTGCATGGGCTGTGAGCGTGTTTGGGCAGCACTGTATGTGCATGTGCTGTGCAGCCACCAGACTTTGTGCAGGTGTCTCGGCCTTTGCGATGCTCTAGAAAGGGGAATGACAGCCCCAGTGAAGTATCCTGGAGATGAGTGGCTTGAGTCGGCACTGCTCTTCTCACCTGCACACAGTTTGTGTTGTACCATCTGGAATTTGCTCAAGGGGACAGACCGAGTTCTCCATGAATGGAGCGGATCTTGGGCAGATCCCTGCGTTGCTGAAGGTCCCCCAACTTCCAGAATAGTGCTGTCCCTGCAAGGGCCATGGGGCTTACCTGGCACTGCCACCCCACAGGCTCACCCCAGAGCACTTGGCATTGCCAGCAAACACTCCTGTGCCACCCATTTGCTCATTGTAATGCAAGCAAGGGGCAGACTGGTCCCCAGCATCCTGCTGCCTTCTCCCCAGGGAGATCCCAGGGTGGCAGATGAGCCACCAGACACAGGGACAGGGGGTGTAAAAACTGCCAACCACAAGAGAGTCCCCACTCACACAGAGCTGAATCAGCACAAATTGGGCAAGCACCCCAAGGAGCAAGGGCCAGGTATAACCAGGACACCTCTGCCCTGGGGACAGGAAAGGGGAGTTCTGGGTGTGCGAGGAGGTGGCTGGTGTTCTTGCTGGCCCCAGCTCAGCAGAAGAGCCTCCCTCCGCCTGCGTGCAGCCCTCAGTGGAGCGCAGTGGCTCCCTTCCCCCCGCAGCGTGTCTGGCTGCTGCTCGGCCTAAT
>NW_009720724.1:6482-8394 GCF_000703405.1 Apaloderma vittatum
GGTTCGCCCCCCCCGCCCCCACCACCGTCCCCTGCGCATCCCCCCGCGTGCTGCACAGCCAGGCTCCCCAAGCCTCACCACCCCACAAACATCCCCACATACATTCCAGCTCCTTTCAGTGATGCTCTGCTCTTTCCTCTGTAGTTCCTTGTAGAGACCCATGTCCCACCCTGGGGGGCTTGCCCCACTGTGCCCCCCAGGCAGGTGTGAGCAGGGGAATGGGATGGCAACAGCTGGGCCAGCATGGGGCACAGGGACTGATGCAGGGCTGTGGCTTACAGCCATGGCAGTTGTTATGCTAAAGTGTCTGCTGGCCGCTCTTGTCCCTCAGAGAAACTTCCCTGGCCAGGTGGCAGCATCCATGGCAAGGGCACCAAGGGGCTCCAACAGCTGATATTGGGAAGCATATTGCAGCCCCACAAGTGGAAAACCGCCCCACAAGTGGAAAACCGCCCCACTGGGCGCTGGCAGCATCGGCTAGGGTCCACAGTATGCAAGGCCCTCTTAGCACACAGCATGCGTGTACGCCTGGGATGTCATGGTGTGGGCGTATCCTGGCTGACACAACGTGTACACCCATGGGGCCACGTGTGCGCTGCATGTCTAGCTGTGCACGTCATGCACACACACCTGTGCACACACTCGTATGTGTGCTGGTGAGTGTGCACGTGCTCACAGCCGGGACTGAGCTCAGGTGTGCTGACATGCCAGGTTTGTGGCCCTGGGGAGCCAGTGTGCCCAGCACCATTCTCAGTCTCGGCATGCTCAAGCTGCCTTCCTGCCAGCGTTTGTGTTCTGTACCTGCCGGCTGCAGGCATGGCATTGGGAACCAGCTTGCAGAGTTTATGCAAACAATTACCCAGGTGGTTACTAATCTGGGATGAGCTAAGGACTCAGCAGAGCGGGTGCTTGCCTTGAGCGCACACGCACGTGCAAGGCTGCAGGCAGGCGCCAGGACACCCGCATCTCCAGGATACATGAGGAGACATGAGCGCAGTGTTGCACACCTGTGCTGGTCACACCAGTCTCCTAGTCCCAGCAGGTTTGCCCAGTGGTCTCCTCACAGCAAATACAGAGAGTGGAGGTGGATCCTGCCCCACAGTGGATTCCCTGTGCCCCAACACTGTCATGCGGGCTGGGAAGACCTTGCAGCATGCTGCCACTCAGTGAGCCCAGTGCTCAGCCAGACATCCCACAAGAGCAGATCATCAGAAATGAAATAAAGGGATACTTGATGGCCATGTGGAAGCACCTTTGTGGAAGACAATCACTGGGACTGGAGAGCTCCTAAATCCCACAGGGAGAGGAGAGCTGTGAGTAACAGGCAGAAGCTGTAGCCAGACATGTTTGAATGAGAAATAAGGATATTAGCAGGGCAGGTGATCAGCCACTCAAAGCAGCCCGAATGGCATGGGATCCTGCAGCTCTTGCTGTCTTTCAGCACATCTCTCCTGGTGGCCTCAGCCCCAGGTTCTGTGCTAGAGCACCTGCAAAAATGTTCCACTGGGGTCACCTGGTAGCCTTGTGTCTGCCAATGCTGTCCCGGTCTCTGGCATAGCTACTTTCTGCATCCAGAGGCACATGGAGAGCTCTGTGGCCAGCCCCGCAGCGGCCATGCAGGCGAAAGACACGTCAGAGAAGGCAAACTCGTAGGCTACGTGCGATCCTGCCTCGGGCATCCACTGGCTACGAGACTTTGGGCAGGTCAGTGCATGACCTGATACGGGGCCTTTCTCACAGTTTGGACTGGCTGCACAGCCACTCCCAGCATCCCTGCACATGGCGAGTGACCCACAGGGTGATGGCATCAGGAGGGTGCTGAGCCTTCAGGGTGTGGCTAGGTGTTGCACTTTGGGGGCTGCCCAGTTCAGGTCCCTTTCGCAGAATCACAGAATCCTTATGGTTGGAAAGG
>NW_009720725.1:0-269 GCF_000703405.1 Apaloderma vittatum
ATATTAGATCATTTATTAATGCACCAATGGAGTCGTAAAAACAAACCAAAGAAAAGCTCTGAGTGGTTCCCTTCCACACCACAAGCTGGGACGGCAAGAACAGGAAGCAGTGATGAGGTGCTCACCTGAACGTTTCCCACCAACATTTCTGGTTTTCGCAACTAGGGCGGGTTCACTCGGTTCACAGAGCAGGCAAGAAGGAAGCACACAAGAAAACGTCAACCCCACCCCATCGTGTTGTACTTTCGCTCTCGTGTCACCTCCCAACA
>NW_009720725.1:279-595 GCF_000703405.1 Apaloderma vittatum
TTTGTAAGCCTCCCGTCAGAAATGATACGAACCCAGTAACGCCAACTCATGGTGGATTCGACGCACGGCTCATTCACAAAACAAATGGGAGGGCATTTCCGCTTGATTTGCTTATTCTCTGAAGAGGTGCAATCACACAAAGGTTAAGCACGAGGCAAAGAATTTCCCTTTCTGCTTTCAAGCCCTTTGATGAATTCGACTAACGGCTGGATTTCAGCTGAAAGAGACTGATTGGAGTGAGAGAGTCTCTGATATCCCCACATTCTGAAAAGACTCACACTGGGTTAGAAGCTTTATATATATAATATTTTGTATA
>NW_009720726.1:0-32634 GCF_000703405.1 Apaloderma vittatum
AGGAAGATTAAAGCATGTAACAGCTCCTGGCAGCTTAATTTCTCAGTAACGGCCCAAGGGAAGGTGAAGTTAAAGACCACCGGAACGGTCCTCAGCACCCAAGAGCCCCAGCACACTTCTCTTTTGTCACCATATCCCCAGCTAGCAAGGCTGATAAGTGGAGTTGACAGTGTGGGGAAGTTTCCTTTCCAATGTCTGTGTCGTTGTCTGTAACGGGCAAGCAAATGTCCTCCAAAAGCATCAGCAGCTCTTTTCCCAAAATTCAATGACTGATTAAAAGCAAGAGAATAAAAAACTGGCATTTCCCAGACTGATTTAGGAAGTAACAGTACCGACCAGAAAATATTTTTTTTAATATGTTTTAAGCCTTAATAGTGTATTCAAATTCAAGGATTAATTTGCTTCTCACTAGAGTTTTGGTACCACCCTTTTTGTAAAGAGTAATTAAAAAAATTCATTAGTGTGGATGGTAACCACTTCTGCCATTTCAGTCAATGTTGTAAGGTAATGTAGCCTGGAGCTTTGCACAGCTCAGCACTTGTTGTAAAAGAGGGCATTTCTAATAAGATTTACATTTATTAAAACTACTGTGGCTGTCCCCGTCTTGATCTTCCTGAAGTTAGAGAGCGAATTCTTCCTGACTTGATGTGGGATCTGACCCAAAGAGCAGGACGTCTTGCAATAAAATGCAACCTTATAGCATCCCTCATTCTACTGGAATAAGAAAGAACTTCAAATCAGCCTTTCTCACAGTATTTTGCTCTTACCTGGATATACAATGGACAGTCTCATTAAGTGACACAAATACTTGGCATGGATATTTTAAAATAAGTTACCTTAAAATGTTACCTCCATGCAAAGCACATACGATATATGACACAAGTGAAGGCGCTTGATTTAGAAGTGTAGCCTTCTCAGCAAATTACTAGTTTCTTTTAGCAGCTGGCTAAGGCTGGATCCAGCTTTGGATCCCTGATACAAAAGTTCTCCCTGCTAAACGTAGCCGTATAGAGCCAAACTGAGTTACATTTGTGCCTGTGTCATGGTGTGCATTCGTTGCATTCCTTTCCCCGAGCAAATAAAATTATCAGAGAAAGATCTGATCATATGCCATGGCCTCACACCTCAATATAAAGAATGAATTTGAGGGCTGAATTGTTCTAAACATACAGCCATGTAATTTTTTTCTTAAGAGTATTGTTTGGTGAGAAGTAGAAGCACCTGGTGTGTCATTTTCACCTCCTTTCTCTTTAAGATCATCAGGTAGTTTCAGGGAACCTTGTTGTTCTTACAAAGTTGAAGGGAGCAAGCAAAATGACCAAGTTCATCTGTATCATTTATTATTTTCTTGGTTTCCACTGCTTCCTCCCTTGTTCATTTTTCCCTGAATAAATTTAAACTTTTTCATTTCAGTTCATATGGAACATTTTGACAGCAATTTTGATCATGTCTGTCTGGAATGCTTTTAGGTTTGTGTTTTTTTCAGTTGCTTGTGCCAGAGATGGATACAATATCCAACATGTAGGATATCACAGAGTTTTCCACCTGCAATAAAGGACAAGAGCAATCAGCAGCTTCATTGGAGCTAAATACTAGATTTTATAGAGGCATGCACGTATAAATAATAGTTTTAAATATCACAAGTCTTTATGAAGGCCTATTTTTCACTCTTAGTAAAATAGCCAGACTGGTATCTGCTCATGAGCCAAGTCACACAATTTTATTTCTACTGTGAACAAGAAACAGCTTACAAACAAAGATTTAATTCTTTAGCTGAATAAATAGTTCCTTGGCAGTGATTATAAGGGGGGCAAAATGCCTATTATGCATTGATTATAATCATCAACTCCTATAGCAAGGACTGGTATTTTTTAATAACGAAGAACTGAATTTTTAGTCTTGAACAGTCATCTGCCCTAAACTGCAGAAATCTATCAAGTATACAGCTAATGTAATAGAGTGGTTTTTCTGCATTGCCACTGTTATTATGTGGTTTAGGGAAAGGAAATATGTCTATAAATGAGAAAGCTGCTTATAGCAAATACATAATTCAATAAATTGCAGTGTTAACTTTGTTTCCAAATTATATAGGAATGACATCTTGGGATGTTTTTTGAAAAATTAACCATTTCAGAAAATCTGGTCCATGATATTAGGATGGGTAACTTTGGTTATGCAAGTAACTCACTGATATCCAATTTATTAGCCTAATTAGTTGCATGCTATTCTTGCTATTTCCTGACTGGATGCAAATATCTCTTGGAATCAGCTGACTGTACTAGAAATCCACTTTATGCCTGGTTTAAATACTGGTTTCAGCAGCTTTTGACAGAGGCTGTCCTGAAAGAACATTCAAGGAAAATAGCTGTGACAGGAGCAGTACAGGAGAGATATGGAGGTGTTGGAGCGAGTGCGGAGGAGGGCAACAAAGCTGGTGAAGGGCCTGGAGAACAGACCTTATGAGGAGCGACTGAGGGAGCTGGGTCTGTTCAGTTTGACAAAGAGGAGGCTGAGGTGGGATCTCGTCATGCTCTACAATTACTTGAAAGGACGTTGTAGAGAGGTTGGTGCTGTTCTCTCCTCACAGGGAATTAGGGACAGAACCAGGGGAAATGGTTGCAAGTTGCAATAGGGCAGGTTTAGGCTGGACATTAGGAAGAAATTCTTCACGGGAAGAGTGGTCAGACACTGGAATAGACTGCCTAGGGAGGTGGTTGAGTTGCCATCCCTGGATGTGTTCAAGTGTCGTTTAGATGGGGTGTTGGGTGATATAGTTTAGGTGTGACCTTGTAGTGTAGGGTCAAAGGTTGGTCTTTTCCAACCTGAATTGTTCTATGATTCTATGATTCTAATAAGCCAGCAAGACTGTTCTGACCAAATACTTGAAAATAATATTTTAAGGTATTCCCTTTTTAAAAGCCACCCCTCTACCTCTTGCGCTCTTTGAGACCCAGTCTCCCAACAGAATGCAAGTAAGATCCGTCTGGTAGATCAAGCCCATTCCTGCAGACACAACAGCTTTCAATAACCCAAAGAGTTGGGTAAACTCCCAAGGAAATGGTCAAGACCGATACCTGGCTGTCATCATGGCAAATATTAGTGAATGCCCTTTGAAGGCAATGTTTCCAGTTCAAATTTCCAGCACATTTCTGTCAACTAGTTCCATAACTGCTGCATCTGAGATGCTGCAGTGTTGTCACAAACCTACTGACAGCTTTTAGCAAATACTGGCTTCTGAAACAGCTTGAAAGGTATCCCAGAAAGCTGGGGACCCCAGGAAATGCATTAATTCTTTGTCTCTCTTTTAAAATGGTATTGAACTGACATTAAAAACAACACTCTTCTGGAGACGCAACGTTAAGACTGTGGCCTCAAACCATGACCATCATTGGCTATGGAGCAGAGAAGGAGGAGCACGGGTAGACCTGGAAGCTGTGTTATTAAAGGAATCTGATCAGCTGAGCCAATATGTCTCCTGGAGATTCAGACCAGAACATAGAGGAATGCTCTGTGCCAAAATCACTCATTGCTTCACACCTACCCCATCTCACCAGACCTCTTTTAGGAAACAACAGCAACAGCAGTGCTACTATCCTTGCTTTTTCACACTTGGACACTGCACAAAGGCATGGAAGTCCCTGCCCTGATGCTTATTGAAGCTAACAGGGGTTTTGTCAGCAGTCCCAGGGAGGTAGAAGAAATTGTTGCATCTCCTCTCTTTGCATCCCCCTTCTCATACATACATACGTATGTGTGCACAGCCAGGTCTTTATTTAGTGGGACTTGAATTTACAGCACATTAGAACAGTGTGTGGTTTGTACAGAAAGTGATAATAAGGATTTAATTAGTCTGATCTTGCTTTCTGTGCTGACACTGAGTATGTTTAAATTATTATTGTGGTATTTTTTTCTCTATTTGCTTTGTGTGTATCAAAAATAATAATACAATGTTTTCAAATTTTTTTGTCTGGTGGCTATTAGGCTATGAAGCAAAATGGGAGTGCTCAGTGGAAGACTGACAATAATTTTATTGTTAGAGTACATTTAATTCCAAACAAATATGAAATCTAGATGAATTTACAAATGTTAGTTCTTTCAGCTATTCTGGAAATGCTGGCACTTTTTGTATACGGCTGTTATTTAACAGTTCAGAAAAGCAGAAGACAATTAATCAGGGCAGAAATCCATTGAACCTTAACTAGTCAGCCAAAAGTTAAGCACATCTGTGATTTAAAATAGCAAGGGAGTCAGACTTTTTTTGCAAAATAGATATCGAATCTGAAAGAATTCTATAGGAATGAGCTCAATTAAATGCCAATGAAAATAGAATTGAGGAAGAATAAAGAACTGGATGTGTTAGACATAAATACATATGATTTATTGATTTATATCCAATACAAGGTGTCAGTGTTTACCTAAAAGTGCTATGTAGATAAACCATGGGGAAAAAAAACATTCATATTTATCTTCATGAAAATTTTTCAAGGCATGTATTAGTCATTCAGTTATTTGAGGAAACAGACTGCTGGGAGATTACGCTAAATCTAAATTTAAAAAAAAAATTTTAAAATGTGAAGGTTTTTTTTTTAAATCTGAAAATCAGGTAATTTGAGTCTTAGTAAGTCAGAGCAATAAGTAACATAACATAGTACTTCACCAGAAATTCACTATCTCATTGTTAATCAAACCAGGTTGAAAAAGCTAGTGTTCAGTTCATAGGACCCTCCATCAGATGTTGAAATTTATGTTCTTTCCACTTGCACACTGGATGGAGCACAGTGCCAGGGACCTTAGCCAAGGTCTCACATCCCTGCCACAGTCCACAGCCTGAGTTCAGTGCATGAGCCGGCATCCACCAGCAGGCCTGCCTGCATGTATCATGGGGAACAGCCAGTTTTGGGGAGTAACTCCACCCACAGGGCAACTCGTCTTCTGAAAAGTCACTAATCTGTGGAAATGAGTTGGACAAAATTGGCTTTTGTAGCTGCTGTCAAAGAAGGCCTTTTCTTCAGCATCCCAGTGCCATCACTCAAGCCCTTTTGCATTTCTAGAGACTGTCCTTTTGTATTCAGGGCAGGCGAGCACCCTCTGAACAGTTGCCCAGCCCAGGGCTTGTTCTACAGAGTAAGACAAATGATATAGGACACCATGTATTTGGAACAATGTCTATAGATTTGTATGGGACTTCAATTCACTCCTCATAGTCCTACACAAGATAAATTTCCAAAGGAGCACACTGTTGTGTCCTTTGACAAAGGGGGGAAAAAAAAAAAGAAAACAAAAAAAGAAAGCATTTTTACAAAATATTTTAGGATTTGTTTTACTAGGATTTCTTAACCTCATTTTGTCTTTTTGCATCAGGACTATTGAGTCCCTAAACCACATTTCAAAGAAATTGTATGCAGACTAATGTAGTGGCAGATTACAAATTTAGGTCCCCAATGAATATTTGCCAAAGGCTCAGTGTTTAGAGGACTGTTTAAGTACAGTTCAGAACATGGGATTTTTGTGCTCCATGTACATTTGACTAACTTTGTTCCTCGATTTTCAGGTTAATATGGTGTCTAGTGCATAGTGTGGGAAACACTTCACATTGTATTGCAATTAAATGTTTGGAAATATACTTATTCTCATAGCAAAATTTTCATCATTGGCTTAAAACCAGGCCTTTGATACTTTTAAGTTTCTGTCCATTTGCTTAGGCACTGAATTCTGATGTCAGTGATGAAGCTTTTTCTGACTTGCCTCTGATGCTGCTGGCAGGTCTCCCTTTATCTCTGTTTCTTTGCACCTCCTTGCCTGGACAACCATTTCTCCTCTACAAGTCTCTACTCTGTACCTTGTTCCTTTTTTTCCCTAGTACTTTGCCTTGAAGTTACCTCCCTGGGGATGTGCATTTGATATTCTTAACAAATAAAGTCTGGCATTCTGTGGAAGTCTCATGCCTTTGGGTATCACCACAGACTCAGATCATGGTCGAAGTTTTTCTTAGATTCATTAACCTTTTTACAGGGACTTGGTCCTGTCATAAAAACCCAAACCACTGCTTACTTTCATTATCAAGGACCACAGGAACCCGATGGCTTCATGACATTTTGATAGAAAACAGTTTCTAGCAATAGTTTCCAAATTTAAGTAATCTACAAGCCTTGTAGGAAATTCTGGGTATGTGCATACATGCAAATCACATATAGAAAAACTTCCTTGCTACATGTAATACTCTTATATTTGTCTTGTTTTAGCCTTAGGTCTTGTATTATCTGTAGTATTTGTACAAGTTTTAACCTTCCTTTAGCAAATTTGCTTAAAGGTATCTGTCCTACAGTACAAATGTTGTCACATGGTTTCATTTTTATCTGCTGTGTGCACACATTTTGCCATTTTGGCGTATCTTTCGCAATCAGCTATTCCAATAAGTACAGTATCATTTATGTCTGACTCATTAACCATGCAGTCATTTCTGTTTCACTTAGTTTTGCTCTTAGTAAAAAAATGTTTTATCAAAATGGTAAAACTGAGCAAATAATTTACATCTAATACTTTATCTTCCTTCTCCTCCTGGGAAATCTATGACCAGATTGCACTTATTTCTCAATTATTAATTATTTATACTTTTCCAGCACTGACTAATCCATTTCTTACTATATGGATTAATTACAGATATCCCAAACAGAAGTTAATTTCCTTTGCTCTATAATTAGTCAGCAAGGTCACGTTGCTTTGAGATCCCTGCGCCATGTCATGCACAAGCATTTTTTACTTAGAAAAATGAAAATATCAGTGCAGGTAAAGTGGAAAGTCCCCAAATGTTTAGAGAAAACACACACCTGTGTATTTCCGGCTAAATGCATTGTATTTTGGTTAACATGTTCATCCTCATTTATTTTGTCTGGTTGTGAGGATGCTAAAAAGTGCAGCAGGGAATTGAGGCCTTGTTTTGCACAGTGATGTAGGAGGCTATCTTGGGTATCTGCCAAAAGTCTGAACAACACAAAATTCAAGATCCAACATCTGAGTGTGTGCCTCAGATGTCCACACTCCCTCAAAAAGGTGCAGTGAAATCAAGGTCAAGCTATGGGTGCTTGTTCAGGCAACACCAGGCTGAAACTAAGGCATTTAAACTGTATTTCTTTACCTTAAAGGGTTGTACGAGATGATCCTTGAGGTCCCTTCCAACCTGGTATTCTATGATTCATCCCTGCCTTCAGAAAAGATCAACATCTGCCTCTGCTGTCCTTGAACAAGGCCAGCAGTGGCATTAATTCACCTCACCTTCCTCTGCTGACTTCCTGGGAGATGGGTAGCAACGTCTCCTTAGTGGCTCCCCTGCAGGCAACATAGCAGGAAAACTCGGCTCTGCTGGTGAGCAAGTCAGAAACGAGCTTGGATGTTTGTAAACTCAGCCAGATCTTTCTCCTGCCAACTGCCGAGAGAAGTTTGGGGTGCCCCTCCAAAAGCACTCTTCTGAATTATCGCTTTAGTGGGGGACAGTCTGTCTATCACAGGTGAAGTGCTGGGCTTCTCTCAGCTTCCTGTTCTCATGAAGACCAAGCAAGCAGTGTCCTTCTAAAGGGATTTTTTTTCTGTGTATGTACTGTGAAGGACAGTTCAGTTAGTTTTAAGATAGTTGTTTAAAATTAAAAAAAAATCTGGTCATAGCACAAACACCTACAAGGTGCTGGAGCTTATCTCACAAGTAGCTGAATCGCTGTTTTTCTGAAATCTGCAGATAAATACGTAACAAACACAATGATTTTAGATGTGTTTCAGAACTCAGCTGCTTCACTCAGGCCCATCTTCTGGGCCTGGTAAATGCCTGACTCACTCTTCAGGCAGCAGTTGCCTCTACTAGGAGTTAGGGTGATATTGGACCTGTAGTTGGCAAAAAAACAATTTGAAAACTCCTGACAGAGCGCTATTCTGCCTCTCAGAGTGGATCTGCACTGCTCAGTTAATGATCCAGTAACATTTCAAAGCCTAAGGAGAAAAGAAGGTGAAGGCTGAACTACAGTTAACTATAGGTGCAGGAACTGGGGCTGGGTTAGCCTTGAAAAAAAACACAATTCTTCAACACTCATCCTCAGCTTCCATGGCTTTAAAGCCTGGAGGTGGCCAGGCAGTGGGCAGGTTCATGCTAGGATGGGTCATTATTGACAAGGGTCCTTATTTATAGCTGCCATCTCTTGAGAGGGTAGTACATGGTCCTGCCACCAGCCTCTTAAGTGGGTAGTCATAGTTTCTATAACATAAAAATTATGTCTCTGATGGAGCTGCGCTTCCTATTAACACCCCTGTTGTCTGTGGTAGTGAATCTGAACAGGTATTTCTATTGAGCTGTTGCATGGGCTTGCCTCACTGAAGTTGGCAAAACTGTCAGAGAAATTAATGCATCTGAGTCTGTGATCTGCATCTAGAACCGGATTCTCCTTCAGGCCCTATCCCAGCATACAACAGACAGGAGGAAATTATATTATCTACTTGATAATTTATTCTAGGAAAATATTTTGAGTAGAAACAATCAGCAAGAGATCTGTCTTCCTTATTCAGCAGTTATGTATTCTCCGTTCTCTGCAGAACATGGTAATATTGTGGGGTGATTTCCTCACTGTCAGCTTATAAAAATACCACACTCATTTGTTGTAGTTGGAGTGGCTCTGCCGGGAACCCTTCCAAAGCAGTCAAATACCTACATGGACTGAATTGGCTGCCTGGCTTACTACATGCACTCTAAATATGGCAGGGTGAGACGTATTAGAACATACCAGCCTAGTCACCATCTCCCTGCTCTTGTACTCTTCATAGTAAAATCAATGCACATTGTGCTCTCAGGCTGGGGCTATTTTTAGGTGTTTTTTTTCCGCTCAGTCTGCAGCTGTTTTCAGTCACAAGCTTCTTTAACTAAAACAAATACACAGTCCTTGGCAAAGAAGAGGTTGTGAAGAGGACAGAAGCGTGCACGAGTCTTGTGCCTGCCTCACGGAGTTTTATGTAGCAAGGGCCAGAGGGGAGCAAAGAGGACCCTGATGTCCTGGGAAGCCAAGGCCAACACTCACCATTGTGATTAGCCCTACCTTCAGCCCTCTTCCAGAATGATCGATGAGGGGCAGGTTTCTCAAGGCAGAAGAATGTAGGAGGAGGAGAGCTGGAAGGCTACCAGGCTCAGTGTTATCGGCAACAACTCCCTGAGAGACACACAGTCACAGTCATTGCTGAGCCTTTTGCCTTTAGTATGCACAAGCTCCTTCAGCAGAATATGTAATCCTGTCAACTCCACTGCATTGTCGTCATTTCCTCCTCTCCAGCTCGGGGAATGGAAAGAACGGGAAAAGCTCTCACATGGGATGCCTCAAAAACTGTTCGTCTCTGAGCAGGAGCTCTGACTTTTGGAGCATTTCCTAAGCTCTGCAAAGCATGAAGGCTGAGGAAACTCTGCTTTATTCTTTCTTCCCCACTACTGCCACTTGGCCCCAAGGCAGCAGTCCATAAGGCCTCTCTTCAGTGTGGGAATGGCTTGGTTGAACTTCCTGTTAAGAGCAGGACAAAGCAGATTAACCCAGCCACGTCATGTCTGGTAAACTGAGGTTAATGTCATACTAGGATACATGTGAAGTCAAAAGGGCCTAACAGTAGCCAGCCAACTTCTTTCAGTGTTGTTTATCAGGCTCAGGTGATAGAAAGAAGTGAAATGGAGTGATCATATTGTCTGAAGCCACTCCCATCCATCACACTGGACATCTTTACTGTCTATAGTGTAAACAGATATGCTACTGAGAAGACATATGTCTTGTTTCTTGACCTTTAGTGCTGTACATGAGCCATGAACACTGAGAAGTCATACCTCTCTCATAAAGTTTCTCATGTCATAAAATACCATGGTTGTGCTGGTGAACATGAGGAGATGGGCAGGCAATATCTTCATTTTTCAAAATAATCCCAATCAATTCATCTAAGGAACATCACCAAAATAATGGGAATACTTAGGTGGATAGTATCTGTTATGCTTGATAGCAAATGTTGGAGGGATTGGTAACTCAGATTATAAAATCCTAATTGATTTCTTTAATCCAGCACTAGACACACTTCTGACATGGAATAAGAATCAGAGTGTCTTGCAGACATCACAGTGTTTAAAAACCTTTACCGGTGATACAAGCCCTTCACTGTAAAACAAGTATCATTTTAGCTTTCTCTGTTTTCACTAAGCAGTGTACATACTAGTATCACTACAAAAAAAGCTAGCTAGCTCTCGTGGTAATTAAAAAATGCTGCATCATTAGAGTAATTTATGCTTGTCTTTTGCCTTACATTGTTGAAAAATCTGCTTTTGGTAGAGTTTACTGTTTTGTTGTTTAACACAAAGTTTCGCACACTGTCCATTAGGAGAAGTGCTGTCATCCTCCATGTGGACTGTTTTAACCACAGGTGTGAAGTGCCTTGTTGTGCTATACTATCAAGTTCTTCACCAGGTTTTGTATGAAAAGCAAACAAAGACACTTCTTCATGAAATCAGAAGTGCCCAGAATATATTTCACATGTGTGAGTTTCCTTGTTTTTATTAAAATTAAGTTTGCTCATTTGCCATTTTCAAGCTAGTTTGAAATGAGGATCACCTTGTATCCTAGGAAACACAGTGTGAATTTTATATGTGATCACATTTTTATCCATGTTATGAAAAAAGCAGATGATAATTAGGTGCATTATTCATAGGAAAGCTTGTTGAGCACAGTGTCTGTATGGTTCCAGCTTCGATTAGAACTTGTTTGGAAGAACTACTTCATACCTTTCAATTGCCCCTCATTAAGTGTAATCATTACTCTTCTGTGGCCCCAATGTGCTTTAATTTGTGCAAAACACCATACGCATATTATTTTTAAAAAATACAGCAAATTTCTGGGGCCCCTTTCATTCTGCTTGACATCAGTGTGACCTTTTTGTCCATCCAAATTCGTTATTCTTTATTGCACCTGTGAATGGGCCTTGTGAGAGACCACAAGGCAACACAAGAGTTGCAGGGCTGGCATGTTTCAGAGACAGCACCTGAGCCACTGGAACAGACCAACTGCCCTACGTAGGTAGTGCAAAGGACACTGAGGACACACTTAGAGGCTGGTCCAGTTTGCATCTGAAGGACGTGAGTCAGGATTCCTGTATCTCCAAGCCTTCCACCATGGACAGAGTGACAGAGCAGAAAAGGCACCAACAAAGTGTCCACACTGGGATTTATGTTGCCTCAACGTTGCTTACATATTTGTCTATTTAGGCAAGTCCTAAATCATGCCCAGCACGGTGACTAGAGGTTGCCAGATTGCTGGTTGACTAGCCAGAAATTTTGTGCTCTGGTCCAGAGACCCTTATCTGCTGCTATAAGAGTCCAAGTCAGGGTAGCTTCTTGGGACCAGAGAAACCAGCGCAGTAAAATCCTCTTGCAGAGGCTATAATAATGACATTGTCCACTTCTAAGTTTGATTTTCTCACAAACTGGGCAGTCCCTTCAGTACTGGGAAAAAAACTGTGTTCTCCCAAGCTAGCGAAAAGGCAAATACTATGGTTGTGCCTTTTGCTAAAAGAAAGTGTCGGTGCCTCTTTAAACAACACATTTATTGCTTACCTTACATCAGGATGCTTTCTAGCCCACTTTGCCCAGTAAACAAGACTTGCTGTCTGCCTTCTCCTCTTACTCCCAAGAAATACAGCTGGAAAGTAACATAGCTGCTTCCCCTTCCACCTTTGACATTTTCTTGATCTGTTCACAATTAAGCTTTCCATATGAGCTGGACACACAGCCAGGTGGTGGTGGCTTCTTTTAACTTGTGCTGGAAGGACAGCAGCCGTGCCTGTACTGCCAGATCTCTGCAGCATTCAGTTGTGGTACTGCTGTCTCAAAAAGGAGGCAGGTCTTTGAAGCAAACCAAGTTGACATAATCCCAGGAGATCACTCTAAGGACGTCCATATCTCTGTTGGCAGTTCTGCTAAAAGCTCACTATAGTTCCCTCCTTCACTTGCTTTTGCCTTTTCAAATGCTACAAAGTGTAGCCACAGAGTTTTCGCCTTAACATTGAACGCTGTGTTCTGATATTAGTGATCCCATAGGAATGAGCTCTTGCAGCAACAGCTACTAGAACACACCACACCAGATCTCTTTGGGGATGCAGATACTTCCCTGTCTCTTTCCAAAACATGAAACCAATATTCAGTTCTTGGTTCTCAAAAGGCTTCAGTAAGCAACACCTCTCAAACTAAACTCAGGTGTTTCCACCTGTGTAGCTTTGCCACCTGGAAGGTAGAAATGTATACAAGAAAATACAGTGGGATGATCATCAGAACTGAGTTGTATAACTCAGAGTGAGTGGATGGGTTATTCACTTCGAAGCCTGACTGCCATTTTAAAACATGCATCCTGGGTACCCCAGAGCAACAACATGGCTACACGTACTCCTAAAGAAGTATAGTGTCCATCTGCAGCACAGCATTTTCAGTGAGCCACACCATCCTGACTAAGGAATTACCCAAAACTGAATGACTGGGAAGTAGGACCCACCGCACACAAGTGTCCTTGTTTCTCACTGAAAAAAATCTTGTCAGCCTAGCCCTGTCCTGCACTTGGGCTTCCTCCAGAGACTTCTCTGTAAAAGAAACCCAAGAAGTCCTCACAGATGGCACTCAGACTTGGAGATCTCCATATGGAAAATATTTTTGGAAAGACAAATAACTGTAACTGGGTCAGACGAGGAGATTTTTTTTTTCTTACTGCCCCTGAAAATAAAGAGGGTTAAGGCTATTGTTTGTCTGCTTATGCTACGCAGAGGCTTCTGCAACCTTCCACAGGATGCTAAAGTGGACCAGTAAGGATATTCAAGTGCTTATTAACACATGCATCATGTAAGAAAGTGTGTGTGTGCATATGTTAAGAGAGAGGATATTTAATCTTGTCAGTACTGCAGATATCCATTTATTTATTTTGTGGTTAGGATATTAGCAGCTTCTACTATGTCATCCGTATTTGCTTCTGAATAAATTAATTTCAGCATTTTCCTTAATGATAAACTAATGCTCTTAACGTCTTCCCTCTCCTCTGCAGCGGACAATACCCTTAGTGCCAACTGTGTCTTGAAGAAATAGATTGCTTTTAAATAGCCATCAATAAACAGATGCGAAGGTTCAAATAAATCTGGTAAGATACACACATGACTAAACAATGCATCAGCACATTTGAGACTTTTTTGTTTTGCCATATTTGAAATGTTTGCCAACTGCGTGATCAATACAGTAGGTAATATGGTCCTTAAATACTCAACATAGCCGTCTTCAACACTGATTTCCCAGAAGCAAAGCAACATTGCCTGCCATAAAATCAGAATACTTCAAATGCTGCATTTTGCTAATCATAAAATCCAAGAAAAATTTGCTTCTTCTGTTCTTCATTTAGAATTCCTTGTGCCTCAAGTAGGCTACCACTTAAAGTCTCGCCATGATTTCCAGCATAGTTTTTTATTATTTATTTTCAGGATTCTGCCATCAGAAGAGTTGTTGTCCTCTCTAATAACTCAGCTCAGGAATGACCTTAAGGCTTGTGACAAGGGTTTTTTTTGTCTCACCTTCTGGTGCCTCTGGTAATGAGATATTTGGATTGCAGTGACCTATCAGACAGCTAAAGGCACAGATCCTAAGCACAGCATCTCTGTTAGTGTTGTCAATCCTACTTCATGTGAGACCCCAGATGCACCACAGGAAGGCTGAATTCATTGTGTTCCTCCTCCTGTGGCTTCCACCTATGCATTAGCTCTGAGTCCCTGGCTCAAAATAAATGGGAAATAAATGGGTTTCCTTCCTTTCCTCCCTCCTTCCCTCCCTCCTTCCCTCCCTCCAGGGACCTCTTTTCCTTTCCTTCGTTTCAGCCCTTATTTTGTTGGATGTAGCTGTCCTCTTTCACAGGCAGTGGCCTGCTGTCATTGTGAAGAGCCCTGATAAGAGAAGTCTATAAATTGTGTGAAGGAGACAACAGCACCCTGTGAACAGATCTCCGGTCCTGAGGGTGCAGTCTGGTATAGCTGCTGGCCAAAGGCCATGACTCACAGCACAGCTCTGCTTCTCAATCACATGCTCTCATTTAGGAAAAGTCAATTTCTGAGCCCATCTTGCTGCGAAGAAACAAACAAAAAAATCTGCAACCGATCTTAGTCATAGTGATGCTGCCTATATTAGACAAAGACCTGAAGCAGCAGGCCTGGTGAGTGAATAAGTTGCCATTCTTCTATCCCAGTATCAGTATTCATATCTAAATCCCTAACCTCAGACATCTGTCTCAGTATGGGACCTTTCAGCATCCTATTAACAGACTTTCATAGAAAAAAAACGTCCCATGCTCCACCTACCCAGTTACCAAAGCCTCTAGACCTCCTAATTGCTTTTCCAGAACAGGCACATGTCCCTGCTATAAGCTTTATCATCTGAGTCGAAAATATGAAGTGAAGCAAAACAGATGGAATTGCATAACCAATTAAATATTACAGAGGGAACCACAATGCATAGGCTCCTCGTTTTCAAACTGAAGTCAGTCATCTTGTTAAAACTCCTTGAAGCTGTGACAGATCCTCTACGTTCTCTTCTGCAGCCCAAAGCTCTAGGGGGATCTTGCATGTTGGAAGCATGCTGAGATCCTGCTGCAGGACTAAGACCTTACTCCACAGAACTCTAATCAGTGGCTGCACCTTCCCTTGATCTAACTGCTTGGCATGTCTTATCTGCAGCGAGTCTGGTTTTTTCGGTATTACTGAGCCATCACAGTCTGATTTTCTGTGTGTGCCTGGTAGTGCTCTCTTGCTTCACAGCTCAACTTAAAAAATGAAGTAACTATTAGAGAAGACTCTTAACGGCTAGGACGTGTTGGGTTCATGGCCAGTAAGTGTTATGGGCTTGTAGATGATAAATCTGTGCTAAATATGGGTGAAGAAATTCTATGACAGAAAGGGATAATTAATGGGAAGAGGAACTCCCCTGGTCCAGGCTTTCACTCCTTTCGCAGCTGAGCTTGTGGAAATTCAAGTTCATAGTATTTTTAAGAGAGGAGAACCTGGACCAAGTGAATTACAAGAGAGTAATACCATCATACACAAAGTGAGAATTAGGCTTAAAATATCTAGGGCCTGGGGAAATTTTAGCAAAGCATCTGATATGTCAAAGTGAAAGCTTGATCCTGTAGAGTGAACATGCAGGGCAGAGCACACTGCCCGAGGAAACCCAGAGGTGCCACCAGCACCGGCTACTCAGAGGAGAGCGTGAGATCTTCAGCACCACCACGTACTGAATGGGTGGGAAAAAACCTAAATCTAGTATGCTGTCACAGGACTGAAGCATGCTGTGTTGGCCAGTGCCTCACCAAGGACATAACAAACAACTAACTACTGTAGATGAGTGGAAAAGTTGAAAAGTGAACTAGGGGGGCCTTTTGAGAGGGGTATGTCCCCCGCTGAGGAGCTGAGAGGAGAGGCAATGCAAGGTGAGGCTGGGGAGGAATGGATCGACACAGCTCCCTTCTGAGCTGCACAAGCTTCCCGTGCCTGTATGTGCGTATTTGTAAGAGGGAGAGAGAAAACACAACACTGCTTGTTATGAAAGGTTACAGGAGTAGAAAGAAACATAGAGGTAATGTAAGAAAGATGTTTCTAGTTTAGCACTGGTACAGCAGTCAACTGAATGTGTGTCAATTCCCTTTCTTCCTCTCTGTGCTCAATATATATATTTAGATGTGAGCAGAGACATTGTTAATCTCGGATCCCAAATGCCACTTTGATAACTGCCAAGACTTTGGGGGGGGCTGCTGTAGCAGCAATAATACAACATTATGCTTTCTGTCCTGATGGACGATTGTATGCGAAGTGCTCCTGTCTCCAATATGTACAATATTTCAAACTTTCCTGCCAAAAATAAAAATGGAAAAAATCAAGAAAGCCTTGAGGCAACAATAACTTATTTGACATCAAGTTACATGGGTTTTACATGTTTATTTCCTCAAATATTCAATTAAAAGCTTACTTACTGTGGCAGATGTCATATCACATGGTGCATATGCTCCCTCTCCAATACAGAGCAGCTTTTTAGAAATGACTGCCAAAACGTTGTAAGAACTTTTATAATGGTTTCAGGATGAAGCATAAAATGTAATAAGTCACACATTTTTGTGTGTATTTTATTGATCATTGGGTACATTTCTGGTTGGGGGTAGGGATTTTTTCATTGTTTTTTTGGGGGGAGGAGGAATTGTTTTCATGCAAAGGAAAGAAGAGAACTATTGGGTGATTGGAAACTGGGCATAGGTGCTTTGTTGTGAAGGACAGATGGAGTGACCTGAGTGGCACACGTTTCTTTCGGTGAGGTCTTGTTCCTAGGTGTGAAATATTAAAAGATGTGAAACTACTAATAAGGAATACTTCAGTAAGTTTAATTGCATTGAAAACATTCGACTTCTCTGAAAAA
The DNA here is from genome assembly GCF_000703405.1 of Apaloderma vittatum. Classification (NCBI taxonomy): domain Eukaryota; kingdom Metazoa; phylum Chordata; class Aves; order Trogoniformes; family Trogonidae; genus Apaloderma; species Apaloderma vittatum. Next base: position 16,475 of record NW_009720726.1, read on the forward strand.
GATTTCTGAAAACTCTATTGTTGGCCATTTGGTTAGCTATTATGTGGGTAAAACCAGGCTGTTTTCCAAAATCCTTGTTGGATTTCCATTCATAAATTAGTGCATGTGTTAACCAAACTTAGATTAAATATTAAATAGATGTAATGCATCTAGATCTAACCAAATCTGGTATAGCCACCTGTTAGACCTCTCAGTGTAACCCAATCATTAGTGACTTTGAAGAAAAAAAGGTTTTCTGGTTGACAGAGTTATCCATACTGGAGATACTGCATGCTTTGGCACAGTGTCTACAATCAAGCTCTGGTTTAAGAATGCTGGAATACCTACATAAGGGTCATAGAATCATAGAATGTCAGGGGTTGGAAGGGACCTCTAGAGATCATCTAGTCCAATCTCCCTGCCAGAGCAGGATCCCCTGGGGCAGCCACACATGCCCAGGTGGGTTTTGAAAGCCTCCAGAGAAGGAGGCTCCACAACCTCTCTGGGCAGCCCGTGCCAGGGCTCTGTCAGCCTCACGGTAAAGAAGTTTCTCCTCATGTTGAGGTGAAACTTCCTATGTTCTAACTTAAACTCATTATTTCTTGTTCTATTGCTGGGCACTACTGAAAAGACATTGTCCCCTTCCTCTTGACACCCATCCCTCAGATATTTATATATGTTAATAAGGTCCCCTCTCAGCCGTCTCCTCTCAAGGTTAAACAGCTCCAGTTCTCTCAGTCTCTCTTCATAGAAGAGATGTTCAAGTCCCTTAATCATCTCGTAGCTCTCCATTGGGCTCTCTCCAGTAGGTCCCTGTCTCTCTTGAACTGGGGTACCCCAAACTGGACACAGTATTCCAGAGTAGAGGGAGCAGAACCTCCCTAGACCTGCTGGACACACTTTTCTTAATGCACCCCAGGATCCCATTGGCCCTCTTGGCCACAAGGGCACACTGCTGTCCCATGGACAACTCGCTGTCCACTGGGACTCCAAGGTCTTTCTCCATGGGGCTGCTTTCCAGCAGGACGTCCCCTAATCTGTGCTGGTGCCTGGTGTTATTACTCCCCAGATGCAGGACTCTACACTTGTCCTTACTGAACTTCATGAGGTTCACCTTTGCCCAGCTCTCCAGCCTGTCCAGATCTCACTGGATGGCAGCACAGCCTCCCAGTATGTCAGCCACCTCTCCCAGTTTCGTATCAGCAGTGAACTTGCTGTGGGTGCATGCTATCCCCTCACCCAGGTTGTTGATGAAGATACTGAACAAAACTGGACTCAGCACTGATCCCTGGGGAACACCACTGGCCACAGGCCTATTATCATCTCCACATCTTTCTTTTGACTGGCACTAGTAAAACAGCTCTGAGAAAACTCCAAAGCATCATGAGAAAAAGAGCTCTGAAAAAGAAGACTGAAAGTAACAACACTGATAGTAGCTTGTGCCCACTGAAGCCATGTATAATCCCAAGGAACAGGGTCCTCGGAAAAGTATTACTGTCTCGTTCAGCAGAGAAGCATCAGACATCAGAAAGACGACGAGTTTTTACAACATGAGCATAACACATACCAGCTGACATGTTACACACAGGACAAGAGTGAGGCAGTAATATGGATCTGTCTTTGCTAGCATCAGTGTCTGCTCCGATCTCTACAAACAACACATGTCAGTGCTGGATCAATATACTGAAAATGACAGAGTTTTATGGATTTTGAGGAGCTTTTAGGACAAAATTAAATAAATATCAAAGTGTCTTCACCGCAGAGTGGATTCAGACTATCACCTGAACATGGCCGTTGGCTCTCTGTGGTTGCCCACAGAGAGTCTTTAACCCTGACTTCACAGTGGTTTCAACCAAGGACAGGTAGTGTTTAAGCTTTTGTTTCACTTCAGCATGGGCTTATGTTCCACTTTCTTTGCCATAAGAAGATAGGCTAACTAAAGCCCATGGTTGTGAGGCTTGCAAAATATTTCTTCCTCCTCTTGTGGAAATGATTCAGAGCTGAAACTCCATGTTTGACTCCTTTCTGCGAAACTTCTGCAGCATGCAAGCAGAGATGCCATGCACAAAGAAAGACTGGGCAAACTCACTTATTTAAGAACAGGGCTACAACCTCACCCCTCACCCTCTTTTTCTTCAGGCTGAAAAAACCCAGTTCCCTCAGCTGCTCCTCACAGGATTTGTTCTTGGGACCCTTCGCCATCTTTGTTGCCCTTCTTTGGACACAAACCATGTTTCTTTGGCCTTCCTGGCCACCTGGGCACACTACTGACTCATGCTCGGCTGGCTGTTGACCAACAAGCCCAGCCCCTTTTCTGCCAGGCAGCTTTCCAGCTGCTCTTCCCCAAGCCCATAGTGCTGCCTGGAGTTGTCATGACCCAAATGCAGGACCTGGCACTTAGCCTCATACAAGTTGAACCTCATACAAGTGGCCTCAGCCCAGCCTGTCCAGATCCCTCTGCAGAGCCTTCCTACCCTCAAGCGAATCAACACTCCCACCCAACTTGGTGTCATCTGCAAACTTACTGAGGGTGCACTCAATCCTCTCATCCTGATAAAGATATTAAGCAGTGCTGGCCCAAATACTGAGCCCTGAGGAACACCACTTGTGACTAGCCACCAACTGGATTTAACTCCACTCACCACCACTCTTTGCGACCAGCCTTCCAGCCAGTTTTTCACCCAGTGAACGGTACTCCTGTCCAAGCCATGAGCAGCTAGTTTCTCCAGGAGAACACTGTGGGAATCAGTGTCAATATGCATATATATACCCCATGGTCACACAGACCAACGTACACAGGAAATGCTCACACAAATAAAAATGTTACAAGCAGCCTGTTTCCCTCTCTGGGTGATGAAGATGAAAGTGCATTAGTGGAAAACATATGCATATACAGAGATATATACAATATAGATTCCTCCTTAGATATTCAGGCTATCCAATAACTGGTCCTTGGGTCTCCCCTCCTCCCTGATACCTCATGCACAGGCACACACACATAAGCAAATAGGTCTCTCTTGTAGCAGGTCCAGACACAGTCTCTTGAGTGCCTGACCCTAAGACTCCTCGGTCTCTCCAACAGGTGGTTTGCACCCCCAGTCCCTCCAGCAGCCAGCTCTTAGTTCCTCTTGTCTCTCCAGTATCCATCCCACACCACCTAGCCTCTCTTATACCTGACTTCCATGGTCAAAGAAGTGTTACTGACCAGAAACCTCTCTGCATGTGGCCAGTCCCTTCCAGTGTGAGGCCAAGGAACACCACGGCTGGCACACAGTACTTGCAATTTGGTTAAAACTGGATTAACTACTTAATCTAGTTAGGTGTCAGCTTTTTCACTGACCTTTCTTTGGACAGGATGTTCCTGGAATTCCACAACTTGGTTTGCATTTTTCACTACATGCCATATGCAGGTGTTGCAATGAAAATTACCTTGTAAATTAATAATATGGTTTGTAAAACACATGAGGTAGATAACCTGCACATTTTAGAGGAACTGGCTGTACTCAGTTCTGGAAAAAGTAAATAAAAGCTGCAATATAGCGTGCTGTCAAGTGATTCCAAATGGTGGTACAAATTTCAGAAATGAGCAGAAATTCTGATCTTCTTAGATTACAACTTGATTCATGAAGATCAGTTGGTAAAATTCTATTAAGGACTACAATTAGATGAGTAAGGACCCTTGCAAGTGCAGGAGTGCTGTTCCCTTTGTAGAACTCAGCCTATAAGAACATGTTACTTATCCCAGGTCTGACACAGCGATAAAACAAACCAGACAAAGTATTCAAAGTTCAGTGCTACTTTGAGCATAAGGAAACAGAATAGAATTAAAGCACAAACACGACATTTTATATATATACCAATCCCAGTATTACTGATCGTTTTTTAATGCATTCCAACTTGCAACTACTATTCCTTGGAGACAATTGGTCCTTTGTCATTTTGATAGAGAAACACACAAAAGAGACATGGGAAGCCTTTCCCATCCGCCCACGTTTCCCCATTATTGTTGGACTGTTCCCTTCAGCAAGTTTTGAAATACATTTTCTGGTTCAGTTTCACACAAATCCAGCATTTCCAGTTCCATTAGTGATTTTTACACCACCATCTAAGGTGCTTCAGGGTTTGGAAATTCTTCCATAACACTATGCTTTAAAATAAAAAAAAAATTCCTCAGCCCACTTCTGCCACTGTTGTACAGGGTGTATTGCTCTAATCCACTGATATTAAGTCATACTCCAGAAGACTGGCTGGCAGTCAAAAGTTGTTCCATCCTGACCAGTGCCTTTAATTAAAAAGCCCATGAGATCAATGCCAGCAACCTCACAAGAAACTCTTGAGTGCTGTCAGCAGTTGTATTAGCACAGTAACTTTGGGAACTGCTCTTCTGGGCTATCCATGTCCCAAGAATGCTGGTCTGGGATTCAAAACGTGTGTTTCTGCCAAACCTTGTGAGGGATAAGAGGGTTGCATGAATGATGCAGGAAAGTAAAGCCTTTGAAAGAGTGCCACTCCACAGAGGCAGTTACCCAGAGTTACTGTGAAATCCAACTTGCAAAGCAGAGCAGGGAAGGAAAGAAAGTGCTGGAATTCATTTTTTTTTTGCACAAGACTGAAAAGCAAGGCTCCTTTGAAAGACTGAGTATGGCAGCAATGCTTCCACCAAAATAAACGGTGGCTTACGGTGCACCTGCAATGGTACCCAAGCAAGGGGCAAACATTCTTTTTCTAGAGATGCTGTCTTTTGGAAAACTTTGCATTCTTGTCTGATTAATAAGTAAAGAGGATGTGTTCTGACCTGTCAAAGAATATTATAAGAGCTATCTGAAACAACCTTGCAAATTACTTTAAACATATGTGCAGTAACAGAAATTATTTGGCCCACTCAGATCTTGAAGTCAAATACTCATTTATTGGAAAGTTGGGTTCTTCCAAGGGTTGATTCTTCTCAGCTGTTATTTAGCTGCAGATGGGATAAATTGTCTCCTGTTTCTCTGCATTAATTAAAGAGAAAGCTGAGATCACGAATAAGAGACTAAACTCCAGTTTTAGTTGGTCACAGCTGAATGAGTTCTTCCCTCACACTCTTCCACAAACACTCTTTTAGGAGCAAACTTCTCCAGGTATATACTGTAGGTATGAGAGACTGCACTGACCAGTGCCACTGATGCTGGCTTTGTCGGAAGGTGAGTAAAAGACATCCATTCGAGGTCTGAAACATTGACTGAGTGTGAAACTTGCCCCCCTTAGAGCCCTTGCACACAGCATACAGTTGTCACACGTGTGAGCTCCCACTACGCAGTGGACGTCTCAGTAGATAGTGAACACGCTCAAAATAGAATTGGGCATGGGCGCTACTAAAGAGGCAGTAATGTATCAGGCAGGCTCATTCTTTTTCATGGGTTTTGGGCCATGTGGATCAGTTCGGAAAAAGAAGCATTGGTCTTCATGCCAAGTACTACCCATATTTATGTTCCTATCAATATGCTCAGAATTAGCACTATTTTGATTCAAAGACATTCTCCTTTTGGAAACATTTTACTGTGTAAAAGTTAGGGCTGACATTATCACCACTCTGCTCCCTGGATAAAACTGTTTTTGCAAATATACAGGCTAGGGACTTATGTCAGGATGGAAAGAAAAGCCCTTAGAAACATAGCATGGGATCTTGTCTCCACTGAAATCAACAGCACAACTTTCACCAACTTCACTGGGGCCAGGATTCCAGGAGCTGCTGATGAACTGGTGCATGCAGCTGCAGAGGCAACTGTGAGCAGCTTTGGTGTGATTTCTGAACGTGAGAGAGAGAGACTTCTACAGGTTAACTGGCATATGCCTTCACTAAATCTAGCATCTTCCTTGTTGTTCTTCTTTAAAAATATTTTCCTTTCAGAGGAATGCACCACAAATGAAAATTGTTCTGCTGCTGTTCTGTGCAACACTGGATGTGAACTACAAGTACTGAGTGGATGATCCACTCTGTAGGAAGTACAAGACAACAGGGAATATTTATCTGTCATTGTAAAGTAAACAAAGCTAAGAATTAAAGACAAAGTGGCAAGAACAGGGAAGTATTATGCACATTGACTGAATAACCTGAGCATGATGGTTTTCAAGCCTACCTGTTCTCTAATTGTGATTAAAGCTATCTTTAATTCATCTCAGATTTACATTTACCTTGTTCTGTTCCTGCCCATGTATTTGTGAAATTTTAAAAACTGCTGTTCTTGATGCACTGAAATGTGGGGGAAAAAAAAACAGTTAAAACTCAAACAATAATGTGATAATGGAACACAAAGATACATTGGGTAAATATGAACTGAATAGTCAAGTACATGGCACAGATCAGAGGGGTTAAATCAACACACAGTGAATATGCACAGTTACTCTGAGGAAACAAAAAATGATCAGCAGATACACTCAAATCAATGCAAAAAATCTGACCCTAACCTAGTCTGTCTCTAAGAAAAAGAGGTGAAAGCCCATCCTTCTCCCTAGAGGAAGATGCTCTAAACTTCCTAGAGACAGCCACTGTACAAGTGATTAACAAGAGCATGGGTTAGTCTTTGTGCAGAGATCAGTCTCACTGAAGAGCGAGGTTAATAGATGCATTCAGATCACTCATTTTCAGCTGTTTCTAGTTTAAATAACAAGTAAAATGCTATGTACAACAGCCATGGTTTGGAGGCATTGTTTCTACATTCTTTCTTAAATTTTAACAGCTATATTTCTTCCTCTTAATCCCTATAATAATCCTGTTCTGAGGCATGCTTAATTATTTAACTTTGCCATTCTCTCAGGGAAATTATGGACTAAATCGCATGCATGTTATTAATACAAAGCACCATTTTGTTAGCTAATTTAGAATTTCACACCCACATCAAACATGCACATGTCTATCATCTATTATTTGTGATCCCGCTCAACTGCGCCGAGCGGCCGGGGCCCGCACTCCTGTTCTCCCGCCCCGCTGCAAGGGCAGCATCCCACCACCAGGTCCCCTCGGAAACCCAGTCCTACGCACCCTGGTACAGCATCATTTGAATCTCCCAATTTCACAGCCTTTCTCCCTCAGTGGACACAGCTGGCTCCTCTTTTCTTTTTGGAAGTTTTTGTTTTGTTTTTTTTTGTAAAAAAAAAAGATTCCTTCACTACTGCTTGATTGCCATTGGATACACTCTGGCTCAGCATAGCTTCTCAGCTTAATTGTGATCAGTTCTAGCCCAGATTTGGGCCCCACCAAATCAACTCTCAGATTTTCTCCCAGAAAGGGGGAAAAGGCAAATTTAAACTTTCCTCCCAGTTGGTTTTGCTTTTAATTTAGAAATGAAGAGCGTATATTTATTTCAAAAGGTTATGTGTCCCTTTTCTTCATTCCTGGCTCTCGCATTCATTTTGTATTGCAACAACTTCATTTTAAGCCTTGTGCAGTACAATGTTGTTTCTACTGTAATGCTGTTTAATGTAGCAACACAAACCTGGCAAGTGACCTGAATTTCACAGATCAACTGCAACCACACAGGAGACGTGGGGACCTGCAACAAGAATGTTTTGTTTCCTCTCTTGATGTTCTAATTGCTGCCCATGATCCAACTGCTCCCCCATCTGACCTTGCATGCAATTTTCATGGTTTATTCTTTGGAGGCTGTCTAGATGTATGACATGTCTGCAATTCCTCTTGGTATAATGCATGTTCAGCACCTGATCAGCTGCGTTTCTCCAGGTGTGAGATAGTCTAAAAGGAATCATATCGAATGATTTATGTGATGTACAGGTTGTCTTCAAGTATGTCATAAGCACAGTCTATAAGCCAGATTCAAAAGGCAAAGCCCTACTCTTTGTTGAATATTTCACACGGACCATCTGAGAACTCATGTATCTTAATAGAGGTTCTTTTTTAAAGCAAGCAAAACTCATTTAGACAGCCTGAGTGGCTGGACTATTGCTACAGGCTTGTAAAACCCGATGATGTTTGAGTATCTTACGCATCTGCCCCATGCTAGTCTTTTTTCTAGGATTTTTCTTCAGACAACACCTCAATTCAGTCAGAGACAGAGAAAGAATGAGGATGAGTGCAGAGGATGCAGCTGAGAAACTGAGATAGTATCAGCTTCCTTTGCCTTCCTTTTACAATTCTATATGTCTTCATTCTATTCTGCATCCACCAGCCACTTTCACTCAGAGCCAGGTCAGACTGACACCCACAAAGCTTGTGTGTGCTCTTGTTGAAGCAAATTACATTTCTCCTTTAGTTTTCTGTGGGTTTTGTTAACCGAGGACTAGATTGTTCTGGACTAGCACATTCGTTTCCATTAAAAGTTTGAGATCACCCCATGAGTATGGATCAGCCTAGCAGTAAGACTTAAAACTCTTGGTGACAGCTTTATTTACTCATGTTTCATGCACAGTATGTTCCTTATATCCCATATGCCTTCTCCCTCAGAAACAGCAACCTTGCATTCACAAAAAATCAAGCTTTACCAGTATATTTTTAGGATACATCTATACATTACTAAATGTAGGTCTGACCCCGAAACTCTGCTGCAGTTAGCTTCGAGAATGAACAAAGAAATTTAATGTGTTTTTTTGGGGGAGTCTATTTCTAATTTGTGAAGGTGTTCTTTTTTATAGCAGGGGAAAACCAAAGAACAACTGCATCTAGAGGGCCAGGGCTGACCGAGAGAGCTTTCTTTAAGACCACCAAAGGAAGAGGGGAACTCCTCAGATGCAATTACTGTTAATTTGGCCCTAAGCCCAGCCAGAGAAGCCTCCAGTGGGGGCAATACTCTCAGACCTTCTTGTCCTCAGAGGCAGCATCCTCTTCCCTTCTAGAGCCACCTCACTGGTGGCACTGCAGGGAAGAACTTTCTTCCCTTAACTTCCCCATCTACTGCTGCTGGCACAGTGAACCTAGAAGCCATCTCTAGCTAGTACGCTGCTTGATGGAACCCGTGTCCAGTGGCAAGGGGCTGTGAAGGAACAGATGCTCCAGCAAAGGGCAGGAGAGACCTAAATGCACTAGATGTTGGGCTACGCTTTTTCAAAGTTAGATGCTTATATTTACTTCCAACTAAAAATTCACAGCATCCTGATACGTGTCAGTGTTGCATGGGAAGACATGCTGAAACAAAATGGGCAAAGACAACACTGACCTGAACAAGTTTTCTTTCAGTGCTATAGGTGGTTGTATCTTAACCTTAAACGAGAAAGCCACAGAGGACTAACTTGTCTCTTTCCCCAATATCTCCTATTGCACAGTTTCCAACAGATAGAACTAGTATAGCCCTAAAATCACATCTCTATCTGTGGGGCATGCTTTCAAGGCACACAGATGTCCGCTGATAGAACCTCGAGCTGAAACATGCAAATGCACCTGCCATCTGTGGCAAATCCTATAATTATTAATGCTAGCATTAGAAGAACTCAACTAGCAGAGCAACACATCTGGATTTGTAGCAGGAAAACATCAGGACTAAGGAAGTGAAATTATATTCTCAGGAATGAATTATTCACTACATGTGTACAACCAGCAGGAAGAGAACCACAGGCTGAGGAAAATATGTTCAAACTCACCAACAAAAATAAATACATGAAAGTATGATGTGAACATTAGCTACATTTCCTAGGCAAAAACTCCACATGGGGGCCTCGAATCCAACTATATTTGCATTTTGACATATTATCACCAGAAAAGACATAGCAATGCAGCCCCTGAGGCAAGGGAGTTCAGCATTGCCAGGCCATCTGGGCTTTTCTCTTATGGGTGGAAAATTCCTCTGCTCCCAAATGTCCTACAGGATTGTATAGACAGAACTGAAAAGTGTAAATGGGGGATGCCCTGCCTTAGAAGCAATGGAGCTATTGCAAGGAAACATCCAGAAAAACAAGACTGTATTCTTGAAGAAAGTGGTGACGTTTTTGCACTGTCTCCCTGAACTTAAGTCATCCACTTCCTTCCCCTTTTTTCCCAGTCCTGATGAGCTCACTATTATCTGCTCTAACTCTTCACAAAGCTGTTCCCCTTCCTTGTTTTGTCCCCATGTGTTGCCTGATCTAGTCAAGAGGAGGCGTCCCTGGCGGCAGGGAGGCTGGATTAAAATGACCTCTAAGGTCCCTTCCAGCTTAGGCCATTCTATGATACTCTCTTTCTCATTTTGCCTCTGAGCAGATCCCCTATTTGATTTGCCACTAATCCCTTATCCCGTGCACATCACTTCTCCTCACACACACACACACACACTCCCACATGTCCTGAAGAGAGATTATGATGATGCATGTGAATTAGTCTTCTAGGCTGCAAAGAGTGGAATAAATGGGAACGGTGCTATGGATCTAGCTTGATGAAGCAGTTGAGGGCTGCACAATGTTTGTCTTTAAGGTGATAAATGAAAGAGTTACTGTGCTGCTTACAGAAGCTTCAGAATTTAGGGAAGAGAAAAAAAAAAAAAAAGCACTTTGAAATGCTGTCATGGCAGTGCCCACTTGGAAGCTGTGCTAGGAAACCCATCCTGGAGTGTTTATGCTCCTGGGAAAATTCAGCCCAGATGTGACACCAAACACTATGATGCTTGAGCCACAGTTACAAGGCCTTGCCATGAGGGAGCACTACATGAGTGGGAATGAATGGAAGCAAAACACGTTTCAGTCAATGAACCTATGAAGATATGCTTCAAGTCAAACAAAGAAACTTGAGTCTCTACTGATGCCTCCAAGGATGGCCTTGGGGCAGTGCTGTTCCAGGAGAACAGAAGAGACACACTTGGCTTTCCATGGCATCTGTTACAAGACACATGGCTGAGCCTGAACGAAAACATGCCTGACTCAAAATAAAGCTTAGGCATTGCCCACGGATGTATGACATTTTCTAGGCATGTGTAAGCTCTGTAACTAAAGAGAAACTGGCCTTCGGAATCACTTTTTGCTTATATGCAATACAATGTGCATATGTATGTGCATATATACACGCTCATATATTAAGCAATCTTAATCACCTCTTTGTACAATGAAGCCTAATGGTGAAATTACAAAGTTAGTTATTTGACATTCAGACAATGAATGGCAGATGCTCAGTAAAGGCAAAACTACGTGGCACGTGCCTAGGCATTCTCTTATTTTGACTTCATTAGAGAAAGGTGCATGAGAGCTTGTGTGTTCATGAAAGTGGCAGGACACCAAGGATGTGAGGGAGCTGAAAATCCTGCACTCTTTGCTAGCTCATTGAAGGTCATCAGAGCACAGCATAAGGCAAATTTCAGTCAGGCTTTGAAGAGGCTGTCACTAAGGTGGTTTCTATTTCCACAAACGAGGGCCACGGCAGTAGCCAGAGGGAGCAGCTTCAAGGCAAGCTGTGGGCAGGATAGAAAGAGGCATCTTCAGTCTGACATTATCCACTGTAAATAAGGAGAAAAGTCACTTTACAGGTTTGCTAGCCCTTGGAGCTGGTGGCCAGCATGTTCATGTCAGATTGTTACAATGGGATTTCCTGAAAGGGGACTATGATTAATTTCTTTTCACACTGTCAGCCTGCAGTTTGAAAGCAGGTCTTTTGTCAACGTGTTCTGTCAGACGTGAAGCATGGTGGCCCACACACAACCTCAGAAGTCTCAAACCATCTGGCTACATAAAAAAAACCCCATCTTTATCATCTCAGTAGCATCTTACGTAGCCATTTCTAGCCTTACCTTATTTTTACCTACAAGAGTCTACGGTAAAGACAAAATGTATGAAGAAACCATTTCAAATCCTAAGCACCATGACTGCCTTTGTTTTACACATCTAGTGGACATAAATTCTTGTCATTTTGTTTTACGCAAATGGCAGAATTTATTACATCAGACAGGTCATTAAGTAATTTTTTTCTTTAATAATGTCTTTGATTCAGTGAACTCAAATTTATGTTCTGTTATAGTGTGCTAACAGCTATTTTTTGGTTAGGAAAGTCAGCAATAAATCTGGATTTAATAAAATGACAATAGGTCTCAATGTGAAAGATTCAAGGCACTCATTTTTTCAGTTATTTAAAAGCAGTGAATCCCTGCATAACTGCAAGACTAATTCCAAACTAAAAGCACATTCTCTCTAAAAATATCTCATTAATCACAACATGCAATTCTGCTTAATGTGGAGATTATTTTAAAAGCTGTCCGGCAATTGCCCTGATCACCAGTGGCAGCACGCTCTTTTCACCTGCCAAAGAGGAAGCATAATTTGGGATTGTTTCTTCATTAGCACAGCTCTGTTCATGAATGAGCATGTACACACCTTTGCATGCACTCCCTCCCCCTCCTGCCACCTCCATTTTCTGCGCACACACACACACACACACAGAAAAAAAGACTTGGAGCTGGAGAAGCATGGTGAAACAAGTTGCCCAGGGAAGTAGGAGAATTTCCATCCTTCAAGAATTTGAAAACACAAATAGACAAGGACCTGAACAACCTCATCTTGCTCAGAGGCCTGCCCAGTTTTGAGCAAGGGATTGGACTTGTGTCCATCAGAGGTCACATCTAATCTAAATTGTTCTACAATTCTGTGAGCTCACCAACTCCCTGTTCTGTTCCCCAATACAGAAATTTTTCAAGAGCTCCATGCACATATCCACAGCTTGTCTACAAAGGGAAAATCATCAGCAAAGCTACACATAGTTTTATCTCTATATATGTCTTGCCATATATATTGTATGTACATACGCGTATGTATGCATGTATGTTTGTAGATGCATGTGTGTTTGTATAAATGTTTTTGCATGTATGTATATAAACAAACCCTTTGCTTTAATACTGTCCCACTGAAATATCAGTGCCTCGGAATGCCAAAAGATAAAGAAGTTGTCCTGTGGCTGGGAACTAACACAGTGGCTGCGCGTGGCACTGGCTGGTCACGTCTCTCAACATGCTCAAGCAAAACGCAGAAGCAGTGAAGGTGCAGGGCACAGCTTCACCACAGAAGTGTTCACACACAGGTCATGCCACTTCAGGTTCTGGCCATCCCGGTGCATTTGTCAGTGAACGATTCATCCCATCCTGCCCTGTGTTTAAAGGGTTGAATGGGGTATTATGTGATAGATATGCCTGCTGCATACGAGAATCACTTACGATCACTGGGGGTTTTAATGATCTTGTTCTAATTTCTGAAATTCCCTCTAGCTACATATCTATCAGGAGCTCTTGAGGTCTGTGTCTTCCAGGACAGACTTAAAGTAGCTCTTTCAGGCTATAAGTAAATTAAATACTTTCAGTGCATCAAAAGACTGTATGTAGCCCCCAAAACACCCTGGTTAGTAGAATGCCTTTGTAAGCTTCTTTTATTAAAGTCTGCCACTTTGTTCACCATCTTCTACAGTGTTACACCTGCCATTTATATAGCTTTGAAGAGAGAGCATGTGTTGAGCTGCTCTGGACCACTGTAAAACACCAGAACAAAAAAAAAGACCCAATCTTTTCCTGTGTGTCTGGCCTAGATTAGAATCCTGTGTGACAAGGATCGAGGAGGCAGGAGAACTGCAGTCATAAGGGAATTGTCTGGTATCTATGATGGAGCAGAAGATGAAACAGTCATTGCTATTAATGGGATCTACTCTCAGTCCCTCTGGAGACAGTCATAAGGGTAGGAAAGTCACCTTTCAAAATCTGAGCCCTACACTTGAATTTTCTTTTCACATCCCTCCACTTTCAAGAAGAACCCCAGTGAATCACACTGTCTGGCTATAAAAAGGGAAACTAAAAGAAATGTCAAATGTCACAGTGGTTTTTTTACGTTATCTCTCTGCTGTTCAGACAGGAAGTAGGAGAGCATCCTACTCGTGGCGCAGAGAGGGGAGACAGCTGCCTCCAGAGTGTCTTTATCAGGAGGGACTGCCCCTTTCAAGGAACCACAGGGCTGTTTTCTTTTCTCAACACAGTTTTGTTTTCTGGCCTCTGTTCTGCCCACCTAACTTGTTCTCTGAGAGGCAATGTTTCAGGGTGAGCTGTCTGCTAAAATTTGGGCTCTTTTCCCTTTCAATCCACATAGAATCATAAAGGTTGGAAAGGACCTTACGATCATCAAGTCCAACCCACAGCCCTACACCACTCTAACACTAAACCATCTCCTGAAGTGCTACATTCAGCTGTTTTTTAAACACATCCAGAGAAGGTGACCTCACCACCTCCCTTGGCAACCCATCCATCTACTCTCAGACCACACGGAGTGGTTGAGATGAAAAATATTCATTTTAAATGTGAAAGCCTGATTGTCATCTCACTTAGTGTGGTAGGTTAGAAACTGGTTGAAATCCATGCCACACTGGGTAAAGGAGCTCTGAAAGCATTAATGGTTCAAGTGAAGGAGTAAAACAGCCTCTCTCAAGCTAGGCTCAGACTTATTAGGTAAGGTTAGTTAAAACATCTTGCAGCCACATTTTCACACCACTTGGAATGAGTATCGCTGCAGATCCTTCAGGAGTATTTGCTTCCCCAACTAGAGGACAGACGGGCATTTTACCCATCTCAAAGGGAAGGTGGCCCATCAGCTGCTTTCTGGCCAAAGCCTTTCATTCTATTCACAAATACATTCCCACTTGATAAGGTTCAAAAGCTGTATGTAGTTCAAAAGCTGAAGTGCCTGGCAACTATAGCACATAGGTCATACCCTATGCAATAATAAGGGCTGCAAAGAGCTGAGGCAGCCTGTGCAAATAGCTGCAGAAATCACCTTCTCACATGTATGACTGGCAGGTAGAAAACTATCAAGTATCCCCAGACAGGCAAAGCTATTTCTTCTCTTCAAGAAGATTGACAGCTGCTGCCCAGTCCAAATCATCCTCTTTCTAGAGATTACAATTAACAACATGAAGAGTCCAGCTAGTGATCCGACCAGTGATGTCTCAAGCAGATTCCCTCCTCAATCTTGGCCTTTCTTTAAAGCTGAGGTTGAATTTCTCAGGGACATAAATAAGCTCCTACAGATCCGAAAGTAGTGTTTGCAGCCCAATTAGCTTGTAATGGCTCTTCAAGCACTTGCTGATGATAGTAATCTGGGCTTGAAGTCTTGGCGTGCAAGAGATGTTTGTGATTGAGCTCACGTTGTCCCGCATTGGCTGAACACGTACAGAGAGGACAAGGGTCACCCTGTGCTATCACAAACTAAGGCCTCTGACATAAGGCATCCCTCAGATACGTACCCTATTGCCCATGTGCTGAGCTTTGTTAGTGAGATCACGCCAAAGCTCAAGCTAGAGAATTATCAGCTTTCTGAAAGAACAGCATTATAACACTGCAGACAAAGCGCTCTTATGTGCTTTGTGCTGTGCAAACTGAGACCAAGTGGTAAATGTGTCAGTTTAGGAGTGTTTTGGACTCAAGAAGCAATGGAATGTCCTTCATATCTTTCGTAATGAGAGTCTGTTTGGATTAAAATGATCTCCATGTAAGCAAAAAAATCACCAGCCTTCCCATTTCAAAGCTGGCAGGGCTGCTTACACAGGCCTCCATTCAAACGGTGTAGGGGAAGAGGAATAGGGGACTTTTTTGTTTAACTCAAATGACGTGGTGTGTATTTCTAACATAAAAAGCAAGACAGAAAATGAACTCTGTCTGAGGCGAAAGATTCAGAAGAAAAAGGAAAGTATGAATGTAGGAAGCTGTCTGAACACAAAAGCAAGGAAAATGAACACTTTCAGTCACTGACAGAACATGCATTTTTATGAGTGTTAACAGAAATTTGGTGTGATGATTCCTATAATGACAACCTAGCCAGTACAGCCGGTCTATAGGCAGAATGGGAAGAAGCTAGATGAACAGAGGGATCTACGAAAAATCTTCAGAACATGTTTTAAGAGTAGTTTCAGGCATTTTGAGAAGATCTGATTGACAGCCTAGTAGGGTTGAAAATCAGGGTTGAAAACAATAAGGAAATTCCAGCTGAAGAAATGCAAATCCATACATCATCTAAAAATAACTGGAGACAACTATTCTACCAAAGCCCAGACGCCCAGGAAAGCACTGAGGAGTTGTCTGTCTAATCCAGGTTCCTTTTTTCCAAAAGAGGGCAAAGTGCAGTGCTGGAGAGGAGACTGCAGAAAAGGTCACAGTGCATGATTTTTCAGATGTAACAAAACATACATTTAAGATAAAATGACTGAATACAGTTTATTACCTCAGACTTAATTTTCATGTGCCACTTCTAAGAAATCTCAACTACCTCTT
>NW_009720726.1:32665-36436 GCF_000703405.1 Apaloderma vittatum
CTTCCATTCTCCTCACAATGAAAATATGACCCTCTGACTACACAAGGAAGTACCAGAATAACATTGACAGAGCTCCCCTTTCCCCTCAGATGAAACTCACTCAGCTTCTTACTTTTTTTTTTGTTTCTCCCCAAGAGCTCTCCCCACACGCTCACAGTGCTTACCTATCCGCTCTGCTTAAGCCCTTTTCTTTGGTTTCTGTCCCACTCACACATCGGTCTGCTGCTCTTCCCACCTCTCACCTCACTCAGGAACACAAACCCAGACCCTGCCTTGGCCTTTCTCTGCTGCTCCTCTGATGACACTTGGCCCAGCCTGGCTGTTTGTCTGTCTGTCTGCCCCTCTGCTGCCCTCTGAACTTCTCCTGCTACAAGCTCTCATGGCAACATACTCGACCTGAACACTTCTCTACTTATTTTTCCCTTCTTTTCCTTGGCAGTCTGTTGCATGACTGCTCCATTTCTAAACCTACCGCAGAGAGCCAAACATCGTCTTCCAGCCCTGACAGACATATATTTTTTCTGCTGTCACTGCCACTGAAGCCATCTTTTCACAAAGATGCTTCTTCTTCTCTCACACTCTTCTCTTTCTGATACCCTTTCTTCTTTCTCCTCCTTTCTGCTCTTTTGAATAACCTTGTATCCAAGCCCTTTCTCTGCTCCCACAGTGCTCTCAGTCATGACTCTCCTCAGATTGTGTCTCTCGAGAAATTTTGGAGAGTTCTTCAGCCTTCTTCCACCCTCACTCATCCTCGGATGCTTGCGTGCCGATGACAAGCTGATCCCATAGGTGTTGGTTTCTTTGCACTTCTGTCTTCGTGTTCTCTGCGGCCACACCTCAACTTTCCCTCTCACCTAAAAGGCCGTTCACCAAGCCATGCTCTCTCTTTGTTCCCTCCATTTGTAAATTCGTCCTCCTATCCTGACCAAGGCTCTTTCTCCGGAACAAAACCCCTCGCCTGGCATTCACACGTCTTCTAGTCCACCAGCATCTGAGCTCAACCTTTCGTACTTTCCCCCTACTAGTGGCTCTGCTGCTGCTCTCCTGATGCTGTGATTCTTTTCCCCCTTTTTCCCGCTGCAAGTTTTATACTGGCACTGGCTCAACTGCAACAACTGTTCCTCCAAGAGCAGGCTGACAACTGCCACTATGAGTTTGTTCTCTCCTTTTTCCATTCACCCGTTTCACGCAGCACTTAGCACAGTGGGCTTCTGGCCCACGAAGGAGGCATCTTAAACACTGCACTGAATGCAAATATAATCACATGGCTGCAGAAGTTGTTCCTGCCATTCGTATGAATAGTTAACTGCTTTTTGTTAATTAACTTTTTGCCGCCATGAAGTTTTGTAGCAATCTTTACGCTGCTCAAGACCAACCCTCTCCTGCAGGAATGGTTGAATAATAGCACCAGCTGGATGTGTCATAATTATCACAGCTTCAGCGCTGTGGAAATATAAGACTTCTGGTGGGTGGAAGCCATTGCCTCTTTCTTTTCCTGTGTGCCTGGGCTTATCACAGGATGTCATTCAAGGTTAAAAAGCTTAGCATCCCTGCTGATCATGCCTTTCCCCCTGGAAAAAACATGTGATGGATATGATCAAAAAGGGTTGTATTTCAGCTGTTCAGTCTGTACGGGCTTGTCCTTCTCTACCTTACCCATGGTGTCACAAAAACAACATGTGACCCTGTGCACATGAGGGATTAATATCTGGGATTCCATTTTAGTGACACTGAGAGCATCAGATCATTGTTGTGGGGTGCTTGCTCAGAAAGCTGGAAGCAAATGAGCAGAAACACAGAGGGTACTGCTCGCCTCACACCAGAGAGAGGGAGACTGACTTCAGTTTCACCACTTTAACGTTTAAATTATTCGGGAACATCGACTCTAGTCACGTTTGAGAACTCCCTGACCTGCAGTTGCGTGTGCTCCTTTCTTTGGCCTGTCAATGATGCCTCCGTGAGGATAAGACTATGCCTCAGTTTGCCTAGATTCGGGATCGAGGCCTCACATACTCCATAGTCAAATCCCCTGTAATTGTACTGGCAAAGTTCCTAGGTTCTGCAAAAATCTGGTGGAGGAAAATGCCAATTCTGCCATTGCTCCTTTTCTACTGTAACAAAGGATATGTTTAATCAAATAAATATCAAGATTAACAATGAGGACAATGCAATGGTATCTCTGTTACTCCCTGAAATATCACCTTTCCTTTATTTAGTAACCTTGGCTTTCAGTACAAAACAGTGTTGGTTTGGTTTTTTTTTTACATCAGCAGCTTTTGCCTGCATCATAGCATTTTTAAGAAGGGCTCTCCCTGAGGCAAAATCAACAGGATACCTTATAAAAAGGACTTTCCTCTTTGAAACTATGAGAAATTGCATGTAACAAAAACTGCTCTAATAATGTATCCTCATTTTTAGGTTTAAATATGAGATCTCTACGCTGCCTCTGTTCTTACTTGCTGACAATTTGCATATTTTTGTCTGCACTGATGGAATATATCAGTGTTCTCCTGTTTACACATCCCTCATTTATTTTTTCTTTCTTGCTATACTACCAGACTGCTTTAAAAATAGATTTTTGTTAGACAGCTAGAAGGCTATTTTGGTATAAGGTGAAAAAACCTATAGAACTGTGAGCTAATTTCTGACCTTCTGAATGCAAGGAATAGTCTCAGATTTGCTGACTGTTAAAAATGCAGATCATTTTAACGTAAATTCCTTGGACAAATTCACTAAATGGGCTGCAGTATTCATTTGCTTGGACTGACCTTATGACTAAAACATTGCTAAAATTTTACACATTTTCCTGTGGTCTGTTCTCCAGAAAACACGATCCAAGCTGCCAGATTTTTCCCTAATTAGTTCTTCAGTGGATGGGAGAAAAGCAAGAAGAATATAAGACACAATGTGTTTGCTTACTTAACATCCGCTGACCCTCCTCCAGGTTCCCCATTTCTCCCTCAAATAACTTTTACTCCGTGATCTCAAAACTACAGGGTATCCAACATTTTTCTTTTCATTCCTCATATGCTTTTGCCCCCTTGCCTTGTCTCTTGTTCCTGTATTCCCAGTGTTGACCTTAGGTCACCCTAATCCGACGACTGACCCCGCTTTTCCTTGGCACTGCCCTTTTGCGGGGTGAACGCATGGCTCGCGAAAGAAAAGCTGATCCTTTCGACAACATGTGTGAAGGTATCTCTGTTACACGGTTCGTCTCTGGAAAGACACAGCAGGAGCTTCTGCCAGTGTGGTAACGTGAGCTGTCTTGATCATAGAATCACGGAATGTGAGAGGCTGGAGGGGACCTCAGAAGATCATCTAGTCCAACCCCCCTGCCAGAGCAGGATCACCTACAGTAGGTCACACAGGAACACGTCCAGGGAGGTTTTGAATGTCTCCAAAGAAGGAGACTCCACAACCTCTCTGGGCAGCCTGTGGCCAGGGCTCTGTCACCCTCACAGTAAAGAAATTTCTCCTCATGTTGAGGTGGAACTTCCTACGTTCTAATGTTCTGATGACTCTTATTGAGAAAAGAAAACTGCCCAAACCACTCCCTCCCCTGCCCCACTCTCCCGGCTAACGCCGTGGGAGTCGCTGCTGTTCACCTCCCTGCGGAAGAAGGAAAGAGAAGTGAGAGCCTCCAGGATACGTTACGACAAAATAAGAGGAAAGTGGGCGTTTGCAGGTCGGGGGGAGAACTGTCTGAGCCATAAGAAAAGCTCTACGGGCAAAGCAGGGAAGCAGAAGCCGCATCGCCTTTTGGAGAAGGCA
>NW_009720727.1:0-37150 GCF_000703405.1 Apaloderma vittatum
GCTCCCCCTGGCGGCCGGACTGCGCCACCGCCCCCGCCCCGCCGGCAAAGCCCCGCTCCGCCTTATTTGCTCGTTTATAACTAACTTAAACTAAACAAATTGATAATGTTAATGGGTGTTTTTTTCTTTTTTTTTCCTCCCCTCCCTTTGGTTGATTGCTAAATAAATTCGTATAATTTACACCAGAGGAGATTACTGCTTTTATTGTTTTGGGTTTCCCCCCACACACACCCCCAAACCAATTATTAACAATCAGGACTTATGTATCTCATTAAATTTAAATGAGGTCAAACCTAGTTATCTAAGGCCTTTTCTGATTTACAGGAAGATGACTGTATTCCAGTGCATTTAAGATGTATTTCCGTGTATGATTTTGAAATCTATTAGCAGCTTTTTTTTTTGTTGTTCTGTATTTTTACCGTGTTAAAAACATCGTAAAATAATAATAATAAAAAAATCACTCAACTTTACCACACAAAACATTACTTTTTATGCCCAGGGATTTTTTTTTAATAAAATCACTGCAGTTTTAGAACTGTAATTAAAGCCCTGAATAATAGATCACACATCTTTATCTGTTGTGTTTAAAAGGAAAAAAAATAGCCCAAACTGTTCACATAATCGTGAATGCCTCATTTCCATAAAAAAGGTTTCTATACATATATTATTTACATTTTTAAACATGGTAATTCTTTCCTTTGTGGCATAAAATGTCTCTTTTCCACTGCAGCTATTGGAAAGCGACTGCTCACATCTGAAATGTTATCGTAATTTGCATCAGGAAACCCAACTGCAGACATTAAGGACTTGGGTGTGTTCAATTATGATTTTGCTGGAGGCTGTCCCTCATTTTAATGCTGCACTCATTGAACTACCTTTCTGAAATCTAGCTGATATGGTTCACCATAGACATGCTTCACAACATCATTAGCTTTGCAAATGGCTTCATTTCAGTCAATGCAGACTTCAGTTTTGGCCAATTGTAAAATGGAAATTTGAAAAGGAAAAAAAAAAACAGATGCACTTAAAACATGAAAAGAATTATTTATATGATAAAAATATATTTAGATTTTCAAAGCACAAGACTGAACAGAAGTGCTCTTTTTATGCTTTCTGAAGATGTTACTGTTAAAAGTCTTTCTACATCAGGCTTAATAAATCTGTAATGACATTTGATGGATTGATTTTTGTGTGGGTTTTTCTTTTCTTTCTTTTTTTTTCCCCCCTTGCTTTCTCTGCAGAGAAAGAAAAAGACTGACCTGGAGAGGCTGTGGGAGTAAAAAAAGCCACAGGAATGTGCCTGTTTCAGTAAAACTCAAAAACGATTTCTAGCAGCCTCCTCTCCTCACTTAAGAGAAAGAGAAAAGAATATCCAACTACACCACCCGGCATTTGCTTCTACAGATCTTTTCCTTTGCCTCATCTGGCTCCCCTGACCACTCCATGTCTGGGTTATTTATGGTGTAATCTACAGCGAGGCATTGGGCTGCTGTCACACAAATTCAAGGCTCGCTAGCCATAAACCAGGCATGATTGAGATACCAAACACCCTTCTCTCAGTGCTCCACCTCAGACGGATGGCTCTGTTTAACACTTACTTTCCCTAAGCACTCCCTCGCCCCCCCGTAACGTCCCCTGAGCGGGGTGATGTGTCACACACCCCAACGCGGCAGCGCATGCTGCTCCCGGCCCGGCCGGGTTATTTACTGCCAATGAGCCAAAGCTCTCCGTGGCAGAGATTCCTGAGAGCTGTACTCATTAAATTTTGATGGGTACAGGATCACCTGTTAGCCATGTGTAATTGCCGCTGCTTCTCCCCGCCATCATAAAACGTACAAGGAGCGGCAGAGCCCACCTCCAGCCAGCCCGGCCGCGGTCCCGAGGGCAGAGCATCCTCTGCGTGCCACTGCCAGCCTTTCTGGGCCACCCCGAGGGAGAGGGTGCTTGGTCCCACTCAGAGGGCAGCAAAGTGCTGGATGTGTCCCCCCACCTTGTCCTCACCCTTCTCCTTGCATTTCCTCCTAATGTCCGGTTTGTCCCAAGGCCCTCCTTGAGGGCAGGAGGAGATGACCCATCCCTTCTTCATCCGCCCACCCTCACCGTGCGGAGCCAAAGCCTCTGGAAGGCTCCGCACCCTCCTCACCCCACCACCCACCCCTTCGTGTGACCGTCCCACACCCATGCGCACCCACAGCAGACGTGCCTGAAGGAGCCACTCGTCAACTGCTACACGCTGCGTAATTTTTTAGTGAATACACTTACAAGACAGTGCCTCGGATCCTGCAATACTGACTTTTTTTAAGTGATTTTTTTTTTTTTAAGGAATATATTGCACACATTTCAAGAAACCCCTCTAGGGTAAAATAAAAAATATATATGGATGGCTAAAATAACAAATGAATCATAAAACTTAGAGAGGGAAAAGGACTATTAGATCATCCAATTTATCTTGCTGTCTGCCAATACAGGTTTGTTCCCCACAGACCTCTCCCCAGGGCTTTGTCTAGCCTTTCTGACTTAACTCCAGCACGCAGGGTCCTCTGCCACTTTCCCGGGAAGAAGAGTTAATGGTTTAGGCATGTTTTATAGGTACAGGGCCAAATCCTGGCCTGAAGGGAGTCTCACCTGCAAGGCACTGACCCCGAGTATTTTAGCGACTCCAGGATGCAGCAATACACGCGCCACTCGAGCGGGTTTTCACCTCGTGCCCTTGCACACGACTGCCAGCCCATGGCACCGGGTAAGGCTGCGGGGCCAGGACCGTGCCTGCACGGAGCCCTGTCCCCTCTGTCCCGGAGCCCTGGGTCCAGCAGCCGGGCAGGATCAGGGCTGGGAGCAGGATCAAGCACCTCCCCACGCTGCAGCGTTCCCCTATCGATGGAGACTGCCCAAGCAGCTGTAGGCAGCTCTCAGCAGGCTTAACAGACTGCTCTAATTTATTCCAAGGGTTTGAACTTGTACCTCTTTTAAGAGGCTGCTCTAATTTATTCCAAGGGTTTGAACTTATATCTCTTTTTTTTTTTTAAATTATTGGTGATACACTCCAACAGAAGAACAAATAAACAAATAAAATAAACCCTTCAGCTTCTCAGGTGGTTGTTTTGGCTACAGGGCAACTTTGAAAGCTTTTTCAGTTGTTTTTGCTTTCATTATTTGCTTCTCCTTAAAACTGTCTTGATTTAATAAAAGTTAAATGTTTTCCTAGGAAAATCAGGCTGGGTGGTTTGTGATTCTTTTATGTACAACAAGAACATTACATTATTCAACAATTCAGGAATAAATTTAATTCCGTCTACCTTTGCTGAATGTTTTACAATTTAAATAGCTGGTCTGACAGTGAAGTCCGGGTACTAAGGAGAGACCGATTAGCTCCAGAAGAGCACCAAGGTCACGTACAAAGGACTTCAGGTGGGACAGCACCAAGCCTGTGTGAAGCAGGAGAGAAGAGCCTGGGACCAGGGGTTGGAGTTTGCCTCACCTCAGGGGGGTTTATCTGACTTTCCTGAGACACCACAAAACGGGAAGGACCTACTGTTTGCCCTGGGATTGTGTGGCACCTCACACACCAGCCACGTACTCTGAAGCTCTTAAGCAAGCTTTGGGGAAACACAGTCCACATACTCCCTTTGAGTTTCCTCAGCACACCAAACCACTGCAGGCTTGTGGAGCAAGGTCCAGGCCACTCCGTTTTGTAAAATTTAGGATTTCGGCAAGTTTCCTGCAGCCCAAACAGTAACCCAGGCTAAGCTCTGACACCGCCTCTGACTGTCCTGCAAAATACACCTGAGTGCCTAAAACATTAAGCGCATGGCACGTCTAAAGGGCCCTAGCGAGGGAGAAGGAGGCTTCTCAGAGACAATCAGATTAACCTCAGCACTAACAAGAGCATTTGGGAAACTGCCTGCACACTGGAAATATGTATTGCAATCGTCACTTGAAAGGTATTTACACTTCTCATACAGAAAAGAAATGCTTTTGCTGGTGAAATGGTGCTTTTATGGCTATAACGTATTTAGGGACTTTGTGTAAACCTGGCAATGAAAGCTGGAGAGACTTTGGTGTACTGGCTGTTCTGACAGTGGCCAGACATTTCAGGTGCTACTGCAAAGGAAACTTAATTTAACCAAAAAGAAATATTGACCAGAGAAATATGTCTTAAATAGGAAGTTTCATTTAAAAAACAACAAAAAAAGATAGTTCTACTTTAATACTCAACTTCCATTTATAAGGATGCGAGTAGAGCTACAGTTCCCCAGTTAGCAGAGCAGGCTCTACACCAAAAAAAGTCCTTTTTGCTGATACACTACCCCTAATCGTTATTTCTAAAGCCCTCACAACTAAATTCACTGAATCTGGCTTTTTGAGCGTGCAGTCAGTCAAGTGGCACAATTCAGGTATGATTAAGATGTCCTGAGACAAGACTCTATAATGTCAGTGTCAAAAATTACTGACAAGGAAAAAAAAAAGAAAAGAAAAAAAAAAAACAAGACAAATAAAACAGAAACCAAATCAAATCTCAAACATTTATGGTACCAGGACTTCAAGTATTCCCCTTTAGTTGGAAAATATTTCACAAGCAAATAAAATTCTCAAACACTCGCAATTCAATGTGTGCTTGTTCTTCTGAAGTAAACTAAAAAAGGTCTGGATAAACTCATCCCCAAAATATACTCATTTTAAATTAACAAAATGAGAAGCCCCTGTGCTTGGAAAAACAGCAATAACACCAGGTTAAAAAAGGGGAAATCACTTTTTTTTATATAAAAAGTCCATCTGTAAGCAATTGTGCTAATGCTTTAAAGATGACCAGCTCAGGGTTTTGGAGTCAAACAGGAAAACAACTAAAATACTTATCGGGAAAGAAATTTTTCAACCTGAAAACAGATTCCGTCAAAACGTCAAAGGCACAGATTTAGGTTCTGCTAAAAGAGACTTTTACAAGACCCAATTTGAATAGAAATGTTGAGCTCAATTACCTTTTAACCTCAAGCCATGGTTGCGGAGGGAGAGCGACAAGCAGTACAAACCCAACGCTGAAGGTAAATCAAAAAAGAAACAGAAATTAATAAGTGCCGAATCTCATCCTGACCTGGCTTTGGCACAGAGCGAATGCACAACACTAACACTGAGAAGTGCAGTGGGGAAGTGTTTCCATTAAGGTGTTATTTGCACTAACGCTTACTGAAAAATTGACCCCAGAAAATGCATTACCTGGGCAACAAAGGTAACTGAAGCACTGAACCAGTTCTCCTCATTTAACTGAGGACAGGAACCTCCAAGCAGACGTGTGAAATCCCGCGAGCTGCTGGCTGAAAAGCTGGAGAGTTTCTGGAGGTTTTGGTGAGAGGTAGCTAGAAGAAAAAAATGCAAGTTTGGTGAAAATGTATTTTGGAATTAATTATAATTTCACACAGTTGTTCTGATCTTCTCTTTTCCCAAACTATTTATCCTCAACTTTGATATTAAAATTTCATTTGGTTTGCTCAGAATTACTTTATTTAGCAATGTTTAGTTAAATTTTTTTAGTTTATATATATATATGTGTATATATATATAAAATTCAGAAGTACTCTAAACTGAAATACCATATTTCATGACAAAATGTGAACTTTTTTTTTTTTTACTTCATAAGAAGGGGCACTTTTTGCTTTAAGTGAAAACTATTTCCTGACTTTCCAGACTTATCAGAAAACCAAGCAGCCTGTCGTCTCCTCTGCTCACACAGCTAATGCAGACTCCTCCAGTTCTCTGTTCACCACTTGCTCCAGTAAACTGCACTGAAGATGAAGGGAAGAAATCATGGAAAGGTTCTTTACAAGTAATTATTCGACAAGACAAAAAAATCAGTAATTAGGTCATGATTTTCAGAGAGGATTAATGAAAACATTTTATACGTGTAAAATGAGGTTTAAATGCCAAAGCGTTACATAATTAACCAGACCAGATTTGCTCATGCAAATAGTTTTGTACCTAAGATTCATGCAGAGGAACGCCTGTCTCATAGTGATGTGCACCACGTTATAAAATGCATCATTTAATTAATCATAAAATCTTGGAGCAGTCAAAAATAATGGTAGCCAGCAGCTAAACTGCACACTAAATCTGCTCTGTAGCAACACATTTCAGTAAATATTGATAGGGCGAGAAGAGAAAATCGGAGATAACATTTCTGTACCTACAGATTTCCTTTGGTTCATCTCACTTGTCGGTGAAGGTTTCTGGTTACACTGTGATTTCTGCTACACGGATTACTTAAATAGGTCAATATCTTTCTGCATGCACGGCCTATTCTGGGGCAGCTCTGTGTTTGTTTTATTTTTATCTACTTGCATGCAATTGCTAATTAATTTAGGAATCTAAAGTAAACTTGGCCTTAAGATATGTAGCACCTTCCGCAGAACAAGCCGGTCGCTCTCCTCTGGGCTGCTCTGGCTTCCCTTCGCTCCTCGCAGGAGGCTCCTGTTGGCCAACACTGCCATCTAATGCCCGAACAGCCCCAGCCCTCGCTTGCAGCTCCTGCCATTCCCTTCTCCACAACATCTTTCGTGAGCCACCCCTTTGCCCACCCTAGAGCTTCTGCCCCTAATAAGAGCAAGTACGTGGGGCAACGATGACACTTTTTGGCAGCGCTCCGCTCACAGGCAGGCACAAACAACCTGAGCCCAGCTCAGCCGACGGCATTTTGGGCATAGGGAGCTCAGATAACCTCAGTGGAAACACAGGGACAGAACTTCTAAAGAGGGAGCGGTATTACCAAAATCCAGAGTTCTCCAGTTCCAGGCTTCATCCTCCTGCAGAAAGACCCAGCTTGGTCCAGAGCTGAGGATGTTGCTTTGCTTTCATACAACATACACGGAGGGAATATAAAGCTGTTGTAGCTGCCCTGTAAGCCGATCAGGCTCAGTTCAGTGACCAATGACAACATTAGAACAGGTGGTCTGGGCAGATACCACACCTTTCCATTTAATTCTTTAAAGAAAGAGGTGGCATACTTACAGGTCTGTCTTCGGAACAGAGGCCAGCGTGGCATTCTGAAAAGTGTTAAACCAGTTTGTTTTGCAACACAACTCTCAACCCAGGAGCCTTCTCTCTGAAATTGGGTTCCAAGAGCTACTGACTTTCACAGTGCTTCACATGTGACCCAGTGCTGGACTCAGTACATACCAATAATGAATTCCACACTAAAAAAAAAAAATTCTGCATATCTCATAACCATTGCTACAGATAACAACACATGTCAGAATGGGCACTCTTGTAATTAGCAGGTAGTTACTCAATCTGCATAATTACACATGGTGATCATGCTGTAGCATGTTTGGAAATGCTAGATCTAATTTTCCCCAGTAATCCTAAGTCATGTGAATATCTTCTGTAAGAACTACTACTTTAGATGTTATGAATTAATATTAAGATGAAATTGAATTAAATGTACTGATTTTAATGTCATGAATGCACTCATAACTATTTTTTCCCCTGAGAACCATCTGCAATTTAGAGACTTGCTAATCCTAATTAAATGCACTTTTCTCAAGTGTGTGCAAATGAACAGAGAAATCTGCTCGGTAATGCACTTGCATATTTCCCTCTTTCATAAAGGGGAAGAAGAAACTGTTTTGTGATTTAATATTAGATCTTCGTCATAAGAGAAAATGAGTTCTTCATAATTTCAAGACATACACTAGTCTGATTACCTATCTTAACTGATAATTTGTTAAAAGCATACAGGAGGAAGACACACACACACGTTTCTAATGCTGATCTGAACAGTTAGGCCCTGTACAGAAACACTCAACTTTAGTTTGCCTTCCGCTGTTTTAGACAGGACCTGAAGTCTTCCAATACTTGGCTTGAAGACAACAAACAGAACCTGGCAGGCGGCAGGCTGTTATGCAAACCAGTTATCACAGGGCTTCACTGGCTTGAGGCAGGTAGAAATTAGAGCAGACCATGGACTCGGGAGCACATCTCACCAACACCTCAGCTACAGCAGCTTTATCAACACAAAGAGCGAGAAGGCACACCGGCTTTATTCACTGGCTCCATTTCCTTTTGGTTTTGGCCTTCTCCCCAGAGAGAGTCCCAACATTTTCATTAACCCAGCTTAGGCTGGGAATAACATTTATCTCAAACAAGGGAGAGGAGGGAAAGTGTGACCTTATGAATGTTTGTAAATATGTCAAGGGTGAGTGTCAGGAGGATGGAGCCAGGCTCTTCTCAGTGACATCTAATGACAGGACAAGAGGCAACAGGTGCAAGCTGGAGCACAGGAGATTCCACGAAAACATCAGGAAAAACTCTTTCACTGTGAGGGTGACAGAGCCCTGGCACAGGCTGCCCAGAGAAGTTGTGGAGTCTCCTCTGGAGACATTCAAAACCCGCCTGGACGTGTTCCTGTGTGACCTCCTCTGGGTGATCCTGCTCTGGCAGGGGGGCTGGACTAGATCTTTTGAGGTCCCTTCCAACCCCCAACATTCTATGATTCTGTCTGAAGGGGGAAAAAGATTAAGCAGTAATAACTCAGGTCACAACTGAGGAACCAATTACGTGACAAAACAGATGTGGTCATACTGAAAAAAAATCACCTCCAAAGATCCCACACGGTTTGAAGACACAAGAGGCTTTAAGCCAAAAAGACTCGTACTGGTTCAGTACCTTTTAACACCTCCCTCAGTCAGTGAGATTTGCTCTTCACAGTGTGCATAACTGCTTTTACTTAAGAAAAACTTTCCACAAGCCTTCTCATGGCAAAAAATGCCAGCCTAGAACAAGAATCAAAGCTTAACCCGCAATGTGAGGTTGTAGTCACTCACATAAGTGCCCTTAGATGTGTTTGATTTATATTGGGGATCTTGCCTGGCAAGCTCCCTTTTTCTTGAGGACTGAGTTGCCTTTGACAAGTCTTTTCTAGCTGTCTTCCAAGCTTGTGATCTAGTTTTGAGATATGGTCAGAGGTGTTGGTGAGGTCTGACACCTCAGTTGATTTCCAAGAACACATCAGACCAAGAAACTTTTCAGAATGTATCTGGCTTCAAAAGCAGTTTAAGCTCACACAAATTCTGAAGCCTCACCAAAGAAATAAAAACCATCCATGCTCCCCTAATAATTTCATTAACACAAAAAACCCCACATACAATTACTCAGTATTCTTGAGGGAAGATAACTGAAAGATAAGAAATAAAAGGTATCTTAAAATTTAAGAGTTTTCCTCTTAAGCTTCACAGTCAGTCTCTGGGAAGAGACTTCGTATTTTCATATAAGCAACAGAACTGGGCATGAATTTGGTTTTGGTGTTTGGCAGCTTCTCTTTCTCCCCATTTCCCCTCCCAGCAGTCTAAGTATGACAAAAGGTTAAGTGAATATGGAATGCCAGGCAACTAATTCTAAGCTTTAAAAGCAAGACACACAAACCAGTTTTGCAAAACACCAAGTCTATATTTACATCCACATGTAATAACATACTCAACTAAAGTGAAATATATCATAAATTAAATGAGTAACGTGTGCCTACTGCTTGACAACTTCTGGTTTCAACAATTAAAATAAAACAAAATGGAATGAAATAAATACATAAACAAAAAAAAATCAACAATTTGTACCTCTATATATGCACTGTTATTTCCAAAGAAACATACAAAACCAGTAGTATCCCTATAGTTAATACTGATGGTCAAAGTGTATTCTTGAAGTACAGGGCTGTGCAGCCATGAAATAGTCTTCATGTCAATTTTTCCATTCCAACCCTAAGATACCTATAAAAAAAAAAAACCTTGAGGGAAACTGTACCAGTCAGAAGGGAGATTAAAACCAAACAAGTCTTAGGTCTTTTTGCCGAAACATCTTAAAAACCAGTCCTGTACATTTTAATCACAGAACCCCATAAGGTACACAGATGACAGTTACAGCATGCATTCTATAAGACTCATTGAAAAAAATAGATTAACCATTTTCCAAGTGAATTCATCTTCAAAAAATAGGCTATAAAAGTGCAAAACTAGGAAAACAAAAATCTAGATTATGTACATATGGCTCAGCTTATGAACAGGAAAAAAGGTAAATAGTGTACAATTTCCTGATACACAGCACTTCATTCCATCGCCAGTTTGCAGAGACATTAAAAATAGGTCCCCTGTACAGGAACTAAGACATACAACTGGAACATCTCAAGTTGCATAATGAAAAAACAAGAGTTTCTAGGTTTTGCCATTTTACATTTGCCATATGAGGGAAGAGAGCAAAATGAACAGTGCAAAATTTTTCATTTTTTTGTTTTACTAAAATATATGGAAGTCAAAGCCAGGTACAGAAGAAATGAACTCTTAACTATGGGCTTGTTGAGAAGGAACTAGGAATGCAAGTCAAAATATGCAACAATCCTGCTTTACTGGCTGGTAACTGGCCATCTTCCCTTTAGTAAAATTAAACTGCACGTGCATTAGAAAAAACTCTTGTTGTCTTCACAAAAAAAGTAAAGAGATATTCTCCCATTTACCGGTTATTTCTCACTTATTTTAAACACCCAGTAGATGCTAAAACTCGACATCAAGAAGCTTCCAAGCACAGTCAAGCAGGCTACACCAGAGCCACATCCCTTTTGACGTCTGTAGATGCCACATTCATACGGCAAGTCTGTTTGTGACTTTACAGTTTGGACAAAGGTGCAAAGTAATTTTCCTCTAAATGTAACTGAGTTTAGCAGAAAACTAAACATTTGAAACATTTAGATTAGTATCGTTTCTCACATAAGTCCCAGGTATTCTGCTGTAAAAGTTTGTATGTTGGTAGAGATGTTCAAGAGGCTGCTCTGAACAGCAACCAATGCCAAGAGGAGAATCCAACTGTATTTCAGGAACACCACACTGAAATCCAAATGTCAAGTATTGCCTCATCCTTGCATTTAAAAATATGCTGGAAACAACCCCGGGAAAACAGGTCCCTCCAACACATTATGGTTCTAACATACACAAGGCAGATCAGCATAATGTCAGCACCATTGCTTCAATGTTCACAACATTTATAAATTGGACAGTTTCACACAGTTCATTTGGAAGTCGTTTTTAAAAAAAAACAACTAACACAGTTCAACAGAAAAAAAAAACCAGATGAGAAACTTTCACCTTTATGAAAAAGGAGCATTAAGCCAACAGGATTTTAACTTCAGTATTTACAGTTTACCTGAGGTGCAGTGATTATATATTCTTTCAAAGAGAAACTCTTCAGCAGCGCTCAAGTATGTAAAAATATAATTCCTACCTAATATTTGGTCAATTAATTCTAATGAAAAATACTCAAAAGTCAATGTCAAGATATACATTCTCCACACACCTTCATAACCCAATTGTTTTTACTACTTTTTATGGCTATTTGGTACAAAAATGTTAACAGAACCAGTATTGAATTATAAAACCGTAGTGTTTTAATAAACAGTACAATCACAGCTTAGTTCAGTAGCTTTCAAAATTCATTTTTCCTCAAGGGATGAATTGCAGGTATAACTGCACTTGTGTCCTTAGACCTAGGGAGGAAAAAGAAGAAGAAAAATAGTTTCGTTTTATACAACTCTAAAAATAGGACAATACATTTTGCTGTTGTTGTGAGGAGTATCTTTAAAACATAAAGGAATTTGTTCCGCACCCTTGCATAAGTGTATTTAGAAACTGATATTGCCATATAAGGTCTGTGTCTTCTGTTTGTCAAATAAAAGCTGGCAACAAAGTCTGCTTTTGAAGATACCCAAGCCCCAAGTAGAAATACAGGCAGGAAATCGAATTAGCTTAAAAGCGCAGAACTAGACAAAACTACGCTTAGTAGGGGGACAATAAAAGCAGTAAGATTAGAAGAATACCAAGAAATAAAGCAAAGTATTTTAAAAGCTGTCAACTAGACGTCAGATAGCTCTACTCCCCAGATATGTAAAATCTTCCCATAAAACAGTGTGTGCTGGTCCAGGTGCTATACTATTTGAGACATATCTTCTTAAATTTGAATGAGGAAAATTATCTGTAGCTCTGGGTTTGAAAAAAGCACAGATATATTTATTTATAGTCTTATAGCATACTTATCTCCTGAGCAGCTAAGAATGTTGCAAACACAATGGGGTTGTTAAGTTCTGAAACACAGCTACAAAACTGAAGAGACCAAAACACCAGGCTAATTCTTTTCATTTGACCTGTTTCCCTAAGAGGTTACACCCACCCCTCAGGCAAACAAAGGGAAAACTATTTGGAATAACCTCCTCAGTACACAAAGATAAACTGCCAAGGAACTATCAGGAAAACCTTATTTCTCTATGAAATAATCCACCAAAGAGAGTATTCTTGTTTGAAGCAATCCTCACAATCTTCAGGACTTGTCAAATGACCAATGTCTACATTTTCAGGAAGGACTAACCAACATAACCTCTCACGGGCTTCATGAACTGTGTAACGGGCACTTCCCCTCATTTCTATTTCTCAACACGACATCCCCCCATCCCCAAGCACTGACTTAGGGGGAAAGCCCTTCCGCTGAATGCTTCCCACTGGTATTGTAACCAATTAATATATTAATCTATTGTTACCCCTTCTATTTCTTTCAGAAAAAGGAGCCTCTACGTGTTTTTTTTACATAAGCCATTGCTGCTACTCAAAATAACTAATGCTGTGAGACCAGTATTGGGTTGACTTCCTGAGAGAGGGGGATGTTTGTATTTTCAGCTGTTCTGGATCAGAGTTTCACACCCTCTCCTCACACTATAATACAGCAGGCTTTGACCCTTTGAGTACATAATGCAACATCTAAGTAGCAATTAATTCAAAAGGTTTGTTTACCATTTCTTGAAGTAAAAGATTAAGTCGTCTTGTCACTTGGTCGAAAGTGTGCATTACCAACGAAACTTTCATAACTTCGCTTTTGTAGCACGCTGCTAGATAAGTGTTGGTATGACACCGAACTCTTTCCTGACAAAAAACATAATTTAGAGGAGTTAGAATTATTTCCTGCTAATCTAACTGGTCAGACATTCAATTGCGAGCAAGTCTACGTCAGCATTCAGAATTCCACAGATGCTACCCACAAAACACCTCATGAGAGGGGCCCAAGATAACAGATATTTGATACTCCTAGTCATATTAAAAGATTACATGAAATTCAATATCCAGAACAAAACCAAGGAGAATGGAAAGTACTAATTCCAAGACTTTGTTCAACTGGCATGACATCCATCTCTCCACATTTTGATGATTTTATTTGCAAGAAAGAAATTTCTTTGCCTAACTCATCATACCGCAGGCTTACTTTAAGACACTTTAAGTGCTGCCGTATGTTTGTAGCATGATGCCTATGTATCCAGTTTCTGTATTTTTTCAAAAATTGAATTTTTGAACGTGTATTGGAGATAAAAGGTAAATACACTACATTATTGACACCATAGATATGGCCATTGTGACACTTAAAGAGTGTTAATATACATTTACTTGAAGACCTTTGTTAAGCAATTTGCAGTCTAGTACACAGGTAATTTCATATTTATCTGAGACCATTAATTCCGATTTTTATATGTGAAATCAATGCCTGTCCCATATTAAGTCTTATTAGCTTAAGCAGGCAGTCAAAAACACTTCATAAAATTAAGGAAAAAAGTCAAGAATCATTACTCCCACAGGATACAAAAAGCCCAACTGCCGTTCATATTCCATGAAAGCTTTAAATGCAGCATTGAAAAAATCTAGCAAGCTTTAATTAAATTAAAATGGCAAAGCTAAATTAATATTTCAACAGAATCTACGAAGCCACTGGAGTGTGTCATGAGCAATTGTCTTTAATTTGCAGCCTCTGCCAGATCAATCAGCCAACAGGTTATCCTTGATAGCGTGTTGCCATTGCAAAGGCAACTAATTTGAAAATAACACAAACTGAGTGGTTTCAGAATGTTTCTGTCTCTTCAGGGCAACACAGAATGGCAGAGCTTACAAGCAATAACGGAAGGCATCATGCTTTAATCAAGTTTGCCAAGTGGAACATATTCTCATGACAACTTGATCCAGCATTTAACATGTGACATAACATGTTCACAGAACCTAAATAACGTTGCCACAAGGCACAGATGCCCTTAAAAAAGGTTTTGACATCATGTTTTATAGTATCACCAGAGTTCAATAAAACAGACTAAAGAAAGCTGCAGGTCTACACCTGCAGTACTTTGCGTGCGATATCTTACAAAATACATCTCAGAGGGGTTGCAGCTCTTGGACAAACAGTTGTACTTCAGCTTTTTAACAGAAAAAGAATTTGCAAAAACTGTCATCTTCAGTGTCTGCATCCATATTAAAACTTTAATACCAAAAAGCTTGCCTGTCTGCTACCCTGTACCCTCTCAAACAACTACCAAGGTTTGGGTTAGGTACTTCTAAACAGAATTACTGTAGAAGTAGGAAATTAGCCTTAAAAACCTACTTTTTATTGCACAGGGCTTTTAATGAAGTTGCTACGAAAACACACAGAGGGGGTCTTGTTCCACAAGTCTTTCCAATGCAGGTAACAGCCATAAAAAGTTGTTTTCCTTGCACTATGTAATGACCAATGAAATCATTACTTCCATGACAATACTGTCAAGTTAGTTACAGCCATAGCCCTAAGAACTCTAAATAAAGAGAAACAATAGAAAGTTCTTGACCGCAGTCTCCAAGCTTGTACCAAAGAAGAAGAAGAAAAGCCTACCACAGAGATTTTTCTGGCAGACAGGTGGAACTTTCAAAATAAGAACAAGGTGGATTCCAGTTAAGTCACTGGTTAAAAATAGCGCTGCATGAACTGCTACTTCAGTAGGCTAACCTCACTGAGACTATTAGCAAAATAAGAGAATTTCTCTATTCCCAACACACACCAATGGTGGAAAAAAGCAAGACATTGCCACCATCTAGTCCTAGAGGCACCGGACCAACTATTCAGCCAGCAGGTTGGAGCTGCAAGGCTTTTTAACTCTTCCCTTCCTTTTCTCGCAACAACTAATAGGGTTTTATACCACATCAAGAGCATTCCCTCAAAATCCCGAATGTTCTATCTGCTCAACAGACAGCAATGTCATGAAGCACAAGTCCTTGGTCAGTGCAAAATTAACCCAGTTTAGTCCTCCACCAAATGCTGAGATCACATATTAATTTCTTAGCTGCTATCAACCTTAAATAAACAAAAACACAAGCTTGCAGAGTGCTGTAAATTCCACAGCTACATGGATGACTTCATTCAGGAAAAACAAAATTGTATGTATTTAATTATCTCGATCCACTAGGAATAAAGTAAAAAAAAAAAAATATATGTATCTTTTGGAAAAAAAACAAACCAGCACCATTTGTCCTTCTGCTCATCCCTCTGCATTCTCTGTATAACCTAGTGCCCATTTTACACTCCTCCTAGCAATTCATTACACAGTTCATGGTACACAGACAACATTCTTCATAAAACTAGGAATTAACTCATCTTCATAACCACTTCTGTGAGTGGACCGTGATGCTGGCTTTTCCTTTATCCACTCCCTACCCAGACTGGAAACAGAACTGTAACACTTTCCTTCATCCTCCCCTAATCCACTAGCAAGCCTGAATATTTATGAAGCCCACAGCCTTAAAACAAGCAAACAAGGACCAGAAGAGTGTTAGTGAGTACATTTTTTTGCCACATAACTAAATGCAGATTTGGTATCTTGCAGTTTGCTCTGACCTACGGTAACACACTCCTGCTTGTTACAAACCCAGACTACTTCAGAATAATCTTACTGCTTCCAGAGAATGGGAGTATTCAGAATTTAAGAGCTTAGCAGAGACTTTAAGACTACATGGCATGCACACACTATTCATTTTTATATGATCTTCATTTCAGAATTTGAAGTCCTACATTTATAGCAAAGTCCATACCGATCTCAGCTCAAAGTCGTAAACACAATCTTCTACAAACAGTCAGACAACTGCTTAAATATCACCTAGCACGTTTTAATCTTGGTCTCCTGCTACATTTTGAAAACGTTGACTAAGAACAAAACACAAAAAGCACATGTCTCATAAAAGTACCAAAGTTATCCAAATACAAAACACTTCTCTGCTAGGCCCAGAACTTTCCACAAAGCATTACTACTTCGTGCAACGAGACACCATAATTAGAATAGCAGAAATATGTTGTCTTGATTTAACAAAGTATAGTGTTTAGCTTTTAAAAGGAACAGAATAAAAACCCACTGAAGAACAAAGGTATAAGATCTAAATCAGGGGTTTACGATTTGTATTACATCCTTTTCTGCAATTGAAGGGAACAACTGGACACGACAGGGTCTGGGGTTTTTTTTGTAAGAGGTTTTATTAATATTCCAGATGGTTCAAGAATTTTTGTACATTAAGCAGAAAGGCTCATTCCATATCCTGGATCTGTTAGCATGCCTGGAGTGTGCTGATGAGCAAACAATACGTTTGCTATCAGAGACCCATGACAGGGGTGGCGGAAGAGGAGGGAACTTGAGGAACTTTAAATCCCTCTTTAAAACTTGGACCTTCCATGCCTAATTCCACAAGCCAGGAGTTTACTGAAGCTGGATTTTAAGTTTAAAATCCAAGCATTGACTGGACTTGCTGAAATGGTAAGTACTGTTTCAAGGTGGGTATGCACTTATTTACATTTCATGCATTTCCAGTTTTAACCGTGTAAGACATTTAACTAGGAAGGAGATACAGTACCTTCTACTGTAGAGCTGGTTACTTGGCCATTGCTAGATCCAGAAGAACCGTAAAGTGATCCAGAACTATATGGCTCGTAAGGTTTGAGAACAGTCAATGCATTAGGAGGATCAACATCATCTGAATTCAGAAGCCCTTGTTTGGTTGGCAAAACAGAGGATGCAGGTTTGGCGCGAGAACATTCCTGAGGTAGCAGATTTGCATATCTGTTTGCGACACGAAATCTGCTCAATTCGTATCTTCTGTAATCAGCCATTGGAGAGTCAATATGTTCAGTAGCTAATGGATTAGGTTTCATCCGTTTAGAAGATGTTTCACCATAGTCTAGATTTACATTGCTCACAGATTTACTACAGTCTCTTCCTCGATGACAAGGCCAGGCAGATTCATTTAGGTGAGAGTTGAGAGTCCCATTCATACTGCTGCTTACTAGACCAGATTGAGACACCGGGACACTTTGACCTTTTACTTTAGGTTCAGATCTCTTTACTCTGTCCAATACTGGAGAGATACTGGAACTGGAGTGCATTTCTTGCTGAGGTTGTCTATAGTTACTTGCCTGAGCTCCAATATTACTTGGCTGTTTAGGAAATTTGAGGTTACTTGGGGCTGTGCTGCTTGAGTCAGTCACTGAAAAGAGAGGGACTTTGTTCTGGGGGGGGTGACACTGTTTAGCTTTCCCCGCTTGCAACGTCTTTTGCTGTGTAGATGGGGAAGCCTTACTTTTCTTAGGATTAAAAGTCAGAGGAAGCACATCTTTACCAAGCAGAGCTGGAGGGCATCCAGTGCGCCTGGCTTTGGCTAGAGCCTTGTTTCTATAGCCGGTTTTGTTAATGGTGTCAGGATTGTATTTGTGCATCAGCCTCTGGTGCATCATGAGGACTTCTGGGTAAAATGTTCTGTAAGTACAAAATGGACAGGTGCAAGGTGCTAGTAGGCCTCTAGTTGCAATCACTGAACATTCTTGTGAAGCCCCAGTAGATAAGTTCAAGGGCTTTTCTTGAGAGTCCACCACAGGCTTGTGTTTGTAGTTTTCAGTGCACTCTCGCACATCATTCACAGTTTTTCCATCCTTTAAAGCACAAATATACTGGACGTCATCTCCCTCTGATGCCACAGAAGCCCGCCTCTGTCTTTTACGAGGAGCATGGGGCTGAGCTTCCTTTGTTTCCTTCTCAGCCTTCAGTTTTTCCGGGTAAGGAGTGGACACTTTCTCACGTATTTGATTTGAATTGCTACAAACGGAACCTTTGTTCAATTCCCTAGAATTATTTTTCACTTTTAGAAGGACCGTGCTGCCTATTGCATTGCTCAAGGACAGAACTTCCTTTTGCTGCTTGGCAGGTGTGCAGCCCTCAGCATCTTTGGCACAATCAAAAAGCCTCTTCAGATTTTTGGTTTCTTGAGTACCGTCAGCAGCCAGCAAGAGCTCTCTCTCCTGACTCTGTAATGAAACTTTGCTGTCACTTTTTGTGTCTGCTGTACTATCAGCTTGCTTGTCCTTGTGATGCCTCTCTAAATGATACCTCAGTGAAGTTTTCTGTGCTGCTGCATACTCACAGAATTCACATTTGTACGGTTTTTCACCTGAAACACAGTTTTATCAGTAAATAAATTTGGTACAATTTGATTTGAATTTGTGAATACAGTTAAAGAGGAGGGAAAAATGAAGACCACAAAACAGTAAAATAGATTTTTCCTTCCCCTTCCACATACTCATAATACCCAAACTCATCTAAATCATTTCAACTGCATCTTACTGCTTTTACTAACTACAGTGACATCTTCTGGCTACAGCGAAGATATCTTCCACACCTTGGCTATGTATGAAGAAGATCGCTGACAATGTGTTTGGCAGAGATAAGCAAGAAGTATAAACTGTGGGTCAACTCCAACAATTTGTAGCCCTTGATCATAACACAAGTATCTATTCAACACCACAAATGTTACAGTTCTTTATAAACAGAGCTGTTTCAAAAGAAA
Source organism: Apaloderma vittatum (assembly GCF_000703405.1). Lineage (NCBI taxonomy): Eukaryota > Metazoa > Chordata > Aves > Trogoniformes > Trogonidae > Apaloderma > Apaloderma vittatum. Next base: position 18,681 of record NW_009720727.1, read on the forward strand.
CAGGGACATACACTAACAGAAGTAGGATGAGTTTGCCTGGCTATGGAAAACAAAAAGCTGAACTGAAAAACAGACACAGCTTTTTCCCAGGTAGTAACAACTGTCAGATAATGAACTTAGTACTAGGGAAATAAGTGCTTTTTTAAATTTAAACACCATTAAAAAAAAAAACAACAACCCGGGCAAACCCTTTTTCTAGACAGCTAGAAGCAGATTTTTTTTAATATAAGTTCAAAAGTTTTAAAATATATTGTGCTGTTAAGAGTACTTAAGGTAATTAGTTCTATTCAGAACCTACTTACACTTCTGTAAATAATTCCTTTTAAGAAATTCCAACTGTAATTATTTAATTTTAGTAATTATAGAAAAGTTTCTTTCTTAGTATCAACACTTTTGAGGGCAATTTCTTTTTTTCTTAAGCAAAACCAAACACTTGGTCCAACTAGATTAAGTAGACTTCTTTCCCCTCCCACAAAGGTGAAGCCCATTTACCTGTATGAGTTCTGAGATGAATATTGAGGTAATAATTTGATCGAAAATACTTTCCACAATAGCTGCATTCTCTGGAGGCTCCAAGGCTTTTAACTTTTGCTCTTTCCAAAACATCTGCATTTTTAGCTTTGGGAGAAAATATAGCTATATTATGAAGAGCAAATGTCAATCTGGAGTCTCATTTAAAACTATAAGTAACTGCCTGAACTGTCTTTTTTTTAAGAAAACATGGTCTATGAGCATGATTTGTTCTGTACAGTTGCACACTTAGCAATCAAAGAGTGAAAGAGTTAAGAGAGGTCTGTCTGTGTCAGTAACACTGCAGGCTAGCACGTGCAACAAAGAAGTCCCAGAGAACAAATAAGATGCAAAAAAAAGTCTCAAAGAAAAAAACCACATTATCTTTACTGACCTACAAGATGGAGAATGACCCATCTCAAAAATTCAGACAGGTTATAAATTGTATTCCTTTTATTAAAGTGAGCAATTGAATTAGTGTGTGATGATTCAAACTGTAAACTTGCTCTGTGCACCATGGCAAAACACAGGAAGGTGCTTTGGCGAAGGAAGGTGAGAAGAAAAAGGGATTTTCATATTAATTCTAATAATATTATTATTTCTGTGCTAATCAACGGTGTGTCATACCTATACAACAACATTCCTTAAATTTAATGAGTAATTCTCTTTCATTAGAAGCATTAATGCTTATGCTTTGACAAATATGGGAGTGGGAGAGTGGCAGGACAGGGGTTGGTGATTCAGTGAAGCACATACGTAAGGAACAAATTCACAGATTAAAAACTTGTTCCACTCAAGTGTAAGCAGCAGTAATCACCACTGGAGGGCGGCAAGCACAGCATAATGTCTACCAAGAAAGGGGAGAAAGCTTACACCACAATACCCCATTCAAATCAACAGGATTTCTCTGGCAGGCTGAATTGAAAAAGCCTTGAAAAGACAACTTCAGTGAAATATCGAGTCAAGGCTGAGTAGAAAGCTACAGTGCGAAGAGAAGGAAGACGACATTTTGCTTGACTAAGGTGTTAGAAACATAATAAATAGCTTAAAAGTGGTGTCTGAAGTTCCTCCGTGTTGGAAAGGATCTGGAAACGCTAAGTGTGGCTAAGCTACAGCTCGGACAGGCCATAGCCGCTTTAAACAAACAGATAATGTCTCAATAAGTGTGACTCAGCATCTCACAATGAAAGCTGTTGTCATTTAGGATAAGACACTGAGAAACAAAACAAGCAAGTTAACATTAGGTAATAATTCCATTCCTTTGTTACTGGAGGCAAAATAAAGGGCTGCACATTACCAGAAATGGAAAAGTCAGTTGCGTGTGCCAGGACATTCTGTACGTTGTGTTTTTTCTTGAGATTATGCAAGTGTCCGTTCTTTAAATGCAGACTCAAACCATGTCACACATGAGAGGGCTATGTTAGTTAGATAACTTTTTGCTATTCCTTTTTGTTTCCACACACGGAATCTTTTTCAATTAGGAATCATTCAGTATCACTTGTTTTTCTGAGATGCTGCTAGATGCAAAATTAATCCTGCATAACCTACAGATTAAGCTCATCTACTTTGTCAGAGAGAATTGTTAGCAACCCTTCAAGGAAGAGGAGTTAAAATATATGCCTCGTACAAACATGATGTCCACATATTAATAGCCTGCATGCATTTCCTTACACAACTAATTTAAAATTGCTGGTCCTGACAATTAGGATTGCAAGTTATATACTTTTTAAGAGAAACAGGGAACCTGCAGTTTGACAGAAAAAAGCTCAGAATTATTCTTTACTTCTCAGGATCTTAACAACTGATGGTATTGAGCACTGAATATTTTCTGCCCATTCTTACAAGACACAGGGGAAAGTGAAACTGTAATGATTTCTTCAGAAATACTATTTGTAAAATCACGTGCTAGAAAAGAAGAGATATGCAACACTCAAAATCATCCAGTAAAGCTGAGAATCTTGCTGGGGGGGGAGAGAAATAGAAAATAAATAGTGAATTTTCCTATACTGATTATTATTGAAAGTATTTCAACAATTCCAGTAATCCAAATCATAACAGCAAGAAGGCCCAACACAACTTCTAGTATCTCAGAATGGTGCTGTCAGAACCTTTCTTTCCGTCTCATTTTTCTCTTTTCCTCTTCCCCCATCATAACATTTCATACCTGTGACCAAGCTTTGAAAAGATAACCAAGAAAGGCAAGATGCTTTCTTTGGCTCTAAAGAGTTGCTGAACAATACAGTAACAGGTCTTTCAAACTTAAGCGCTCAAAATGCTACTCTACTCACCTAAATTAAGAGTTTCTGGAAGCCCATCTTCAGATCCATCTTCAGAGCCTCCTATTCGCTCTCCTGCTCCATTTTCACCTAGACTTGCAATTATATCAGCACAGCAAGTCCTCGAAGCAGCTGGTGTCTCTCCATCAGTCCGCCTATCTCTCTTATGCACTCTGGAGTGAAGGACTAGCTGGTGGTATGTTCTGAAGGCTTTACCACACGCTGAACAGTGTGTTGGTTTCTCTTTGTTCTGGGACAATTTAGAATCCATATCCATAGAAGGCACTTCACCACTGGGATGTTTCAGTTTGTGTTGGGATAAGTTACCAGTCCCTGTGTAACTACTGTTTTTATTTACTTTTGACTTCCCTGTCGTTTCAGTCCGGCCACCTTTATTTGCATTCCAAATTTCACCAAGTTCTTCTTTATCAGAAGATGAATCATCATTGTCTGTGAGTACTTCTTGCCCATGTTCCTTAACTTGGCCATGGCCAACTGCAACTTTACCTTTGGTAGCCAGCTGCCACGCTTGATATGTGTTGAAAGGATCTAGTTCAGCTATCCATTTCACAGGCTTTTGTGGTTTGGCATTTTCTGGAACCACGTTTGGTCTTAAGTTCAAGAATCGCAAAAATTCCTCTTTTTTAGACATTTCTTCTGCAGCAGATCCACCAGTTCCTTGGAGGCTTTCACCACTGGGTACCGATTCTTTGGTGTGCACTTTACTGTGCTCAATTAGAGTCTCTTTATTAAGAAATAAGAAACCACAAACCATACAAATTTTGTAAGGTGACGTTATATTTTCATTTACATGCTCCTGCACCACCTCATTTATTGTTATGGGGCCTTCAGAACCTTGTTGGTGCTTGTTTCTAGAACCAGGCTTTCCAGTATGTGTTCTCATGTGATTTTTGAGGAACCATGGCTCTTTAAATCTTCTTCCACATACGTTACACCAATACATGAAAGAATCTTTATGCTTTTTCATGTGTGCCTCAACGTCCAAAGCCTCACAAAATGTTTGTCCACAAACCTCACAACTAAGTTCTTCACTGTCCTTTTCATTGTTTGATGAAGGCAAGTTTGTTCTTACTTGACATTTATCTAGATGACTAAGATACTCTGCTTCAACACGCAGGACAGCTGGTTCACAAAGAGTGGGCCTATGCTGAGTTAAAACATGCTTACCAAGTTCTTCGGGATGTTTAAAAGTCTCATCACAAAACATACAGTCCAGAGGCATGCATCCCTCAGCTTGCATGAGAAACTTTTCTTGCAAGCTTTTGTAAGAAATTGTGTTTGTTCCTTTTATTGTCATTGAGGCATCGCTACTCTCCATCTGTGCCCCAACGGTACTGGCTATTCCATCCGGTCCGTCCATGAATGCCAAAAGAGGCTGAGTTGGCATGTTTCCTATGTTCTGTTCCCTGTTACGTGGTTCAACATAAGGTTTCAGTTCTTTGGGGATGATCACTGATCACAGTAAGGACACTTGTAAAGTTCTCCAACATGTGCTCACAAGTCTGCTAAGCTAAAAAAAACCTCTGCCAGGAAAAATATTTTTTCCACAAGCAAAAAAAGTATTTCTTTTTTATCTGCATTCACACATCACTGCAAGTGTATCCATCGGCTCTCTCAGTGACAGAATGAGGTTTTTTAAAAACTATTTCTTCTGATTTTTCAAGTCTGTAGAAACAGTCTGTTGCACTTAGTTTTTTTGTACAAACATTTCAAGCAGTTGCATTGGGCGAAATACACTCAAGGGCAAGTTCAGTGTCAAAGAATTCCAGCACCTGGAGAAGACAGAAAACAGTCAGTCAGATTTTTCAAAAGAAAATGCAAGTATTGTCCCTCAAATAATGAAAACATTAGGGTCATAGAATTATCAAGTGGTTTTTAACACAGAAGACATACTTTTAATAATCAGTGAGGGACAGCAAGAAAGCACTCTGGTCACTTTACCTACCACAGCTGAAACAGTATGGTCTTGAACATCTCTGTATTCCATTAGCTGGATTTCTGTATTAAAATTGCTATATAAAAGCAATACTTTGACTACTATCTAATCTAAACATACATTTCCATAAAGCTGCTGAAACTGTATTTCAACACAGACACTACTGAATTCACAAGCTGCAAACGCAGCGAACCAAAGTAACCTTTCCTCAAACTTGCGAAAAAACAGTGTTTAGAGGCACAGTAAAACTTTACTTGTTTGTTCTCTAAAGGCTGTTGAGCAGAAGACTTGGTTTTTTTTCAAGACTAGACAGCTTGGAATTAGCTTTCATAGTTCTGGTACACAGTAAGCATCAGTACACATCACATTATTAAGAACTATTCACTAATACCACTACTCAAAGCTTTTAGTATCATCCACAGATTTACAGTCTCTGTGACAATTTTGGGTTGGTACAATAGATCATCTCAAAGTCTGGAATAAACTAATGATACTGTTTCTTAAACAGTAGTTTAGTATTTAAATCATCCAAGAGGTCAACTATTACATTTCAAGAGGAAATGCTTCTAATTCCAAATTGTATGGAATGAAAAAATTTTTATACTTAAAGGGGAAGGTTTACAATTCCACAAGATTAAAAAGTGTTTTAATACAGTTGATCACAACTCCAATTTAAATCTCTAAGTCTATAAGAGCTGTTACGACTGCTAGCAGCAATCAGTAGCTACCGCTCTTTGGGCTGGCAAATTACAGTATTGGGGAACTCAGGACTCTGATCAAATCTTTGCATAAAGGAAAAGCCTACCAAACTAATACAAGACCATGTAAGTTGAAGGGGAATCATTCTGAGATGAAGCACATTTCCAAATACACCAGTAGCTAATGAAAAGAATGCACTCAAAATTTGACTTAAAACTTCTACAAATTATTCCATAAAAAACAGCTGGCCAGTGATTCACATTACTTGAATTAATATGTCTCAAAAGACAACATGCTCTACAACATGTATAGCAAAAGACAGCATTGGGAAAAAACCCCAGAGTTTTAAAATTTATCTCAACTTCCACACTTGCCTTGCTTTTATTTGCAAGAACATTGAAACATTTTGTTTCATTTCAGTCAAAGAAAGGGCAACAATTCAAACACAACCCTGTAATTAAACTATTACAGACTACAGATATTTCTATGACAAGCAGTTGTAGCAGGTAAAGATGTGGTTATCTACACGGCTTAGGTTACCGACTCCAGCCTTTTCTGATAGGCAATGCTCGTCCAACAGAAAAAAGGTGGTCTTAAACCATTAAATCTTAAAGCATTTCAGTAAATATCAGCCATCAGAACTTGAACTGTTTATACAGTTCAGTGGCCCAAACATGTTTGTAGCTAACGCTCCTGCCAGGCCACTTGCTCGCAGAAACAGTGTGTCCAGCAGCCATGGGAGGTCAATGGGGCAGGACCTTTAAGGAGCTGAAGTAAAAATGAAACTGTCAATAGACCCAAGGCTTGATATCATGTCTTCAACTATATTGGATACCTTTACCTACCACAGAATGGTCAAGCCCAGGCAAGATAATCACCTGGGAAAGGAAACATGACAACACATTGCTAGGGGTCACACATCCAACATCTCAAATCCTTTATCCACTCCCTAAACTACAGCTTTGTCCTGAGAATACTCTTTGGTTTTAATTCAAAAAGGCAGCAGCTCCTTTTCCACCATCAGGCAGATGAGAAGATGCTGGAGCCTACTGAAGATGGATTAAGTTATATGCTAAGTTAAAGACAAATGGAGGGATCTTGAGGGGGTGGGGTAGAGAGCGTAAGAGGCAACAAGCCACTGGCTGACAGGCTGATGGCAACAGAACCTGGATTCCTGCAGCCAAAGTCTCTTTTGTAACTGTGCCCTTTATTCCCATTTTCAATTTTATCAGCGTCATGATTAACACTTCCTCTCTGCATAAAGACTCAAAAACCTTTTGTAATAGGCAGGCTCAGTCTTTGGTGCAACATTTCTGAATTGCTTCTATTGTAGCCTTTGCTTTTTGCCTTTCTACCTTCCCTATTCAGTTTCGGGCTTCACTCGCCCCTATAGGCAGGTGAAGAAGCTGTAATAAAAGTTTGAAGCTGAAGTATTCAAAAAGCCTTCCCTTCTGTAAAACATAAGGAAAAACATATCAAAGGGTGCTGGTTAGCATGTTTTACTTCATGTTTCAACTTGCTGTTTTGTTCTATTTCTACTGTAGTTTTAAGAGGTATCTTTTACACAACAGGGTAACATGCTGCAGCAGAGCTCATGTGCAGAAATGACTACTATCTACCTGAAAATAATTTGCAAACCAAAAAAGAACATCAGCTTTGAAAGAATTCTGAACACCTATAATGAATATCTAGGCAAGATTTTAGAAAATTGAACAAATCAATGCATTTACTTTTGGAGTCACAGCCAAGTGTTATGCAGTGATAGGTGTAAGAATCATCCTGCGAAAAGGCCAGAGGCATTTTTGAGGGATGAAATCAAAGACAAATGTCAGTGCCTAAAGTCCCACATACTGAATTGCTGAGGTTTGTCATCAACTCTTTCCTTGCTAGTGTCTGGAAATACAGAAGACGATGATCACATTTTATTATGCTCGCCAACTTTGTGGCATTACAACATATATACAAGAGAGCAACAAGAATTAAGTCACAGTAGAGAGAGAAGAGATGAAAACCAGCAGAAATTCGCACTCAGTCCCCTATCCTCCACAGTGAGATGAGGGTAGAAGAGACATCCTCGTAACACAGACCACCACACATGGTTCTACTCAAACCTAACATGGGATAATACAAACATATTGTAAAAACCATATGCTTTAAGATTTATTACAATTTAAGGGACAGGCATAGATCAAATCTGAGGAAGGCCCTAGGCTGGTCACTGACGTGTGAAAAATCCACATCAATCAATAGCATTTTCTCTGGTAAGCCCTGTGAAAATAGGTCTGTTTCAATCTCATCTCAGCCATCAAAACAAACAAACAAACAAACAACTAAACCTGTTCTTGCAACAGCACATATAAATACAGAGTATGTAACTTTAACACATGGATCATGAGAGTAGGTTAACAGGAGTTTGGATCCAAATTTTATTAGGTATCAATAGGTTTGAACAAGCCCTTTGGAGACTCCTTCCATGGCTCTTCAAAGTACTTTACACACCTCCAACAACCTGTGTTAGCTGCTGAATGCTTTTCAGGCTTTCACCATTTTTAACAGGAGGCTCTGAGCACTTTTGAGGAACTGGCCACAGCTCATCCTCTAGGCAGCATGGCAAAGCAGAGCAAGATATTCCCATTTCAAGAATCTGAAAAGCTTATTTGCAGTTCAGGCAACTATTGTTCTCGGACCTACTATCCTACACAGGATACAGTACTTACAGACAAGAAGATGACTGCAGATGCAACTAGACTGAGGCTAAAGAAGACAGTACTACTAGAGTGAGAAGGTGAGCTAGAAAGCTCTAGTCTAGTATTTGTATCTGGTGATTATATACTTCATTGATTAGATGTATGGCTTTTAGAAGCAGGCATGATTTTATACCCTCACCGTTTAGACATGCTAAAACTACAAACCAAATATCTAACTAGGATTTTATCCATTATTAACCTAACGTTTCTTTCAAGTGAAGATAGTACTATGCCTTGGATTTAAGGACAAAAAATGCTGATTAATTACATTCCTGTAATTCAAAACCCTGTAGGCAGCAGCAAAACAGTCAAGAGTTGCCTTAATTCTGTACTATTGCTTCCTTGGGAAAGTGAGTAACCTGTAGTTTTAAGAAGCACTGTATTTGTGGCTGAAGATCTCTGTATACTAGCTCAAAAACAACAAAAAAAACGCAGTACCTGGGGTTTCTTCTGTTGTCTTTCACTTTCAGAAGACAAAAGAGCAGACATGACACACCAGCATCAGTCAGAGATATCAAGTAAAAGAACAAAACAGGAAATCCTTCCTTCCAATGGCTGAAAAGTGATAAATTTGCTACAAAATTAACTTAAGGTTGAAAGTAGAGTACTATCTCACTCCACTAAAAAGCATATCAAGAAAGCTTGACTTCTGACTCCCCTACCCGTTTGTGTCACCCCAGAGTCCAGGGCCCACATGTTCCAGTGGTCACTGCAACTGCCTCGAGGTGAACGAGCAGGTCAGGAGGCACCTGTCTTGCTCAGCACACCTGGACACCTCCTGCCGCTGCGCTGCCCAAGAGGGGCCAATTCTCCTCAACTGCGGGATGCCAGCTATTGGTCTTTATACTCTTCCAACAGTCCAGAGTCTGAGCCTTTAGCAAACTTCAGTTCACAACCGAGTCATCTCTAGCTATGTGGCCTTTAGTCAAATATTTCAACAGGTTTGCAGCAATACCCATTATATTTATAAACACCACAAAACATATATAAATAAAGATTGAACTGGATAGATGAGAACATCTTGTTTCCATTGCACTTGCCACACAACCTAAGAACCATATCAAAAAGCTACTGCATATAAATGGATTATTAAAACAGAGAAAACTTTAATTAAGTGCCTGTAGAAAAGTCTAATTTATTTTTATTAAATTACACAACCAAAGACTACATATTACAATCTCAAAGATTTCTTTGGGAAATGACCTATCAGTAGTAATTTTATTGCATTTCTGCTTCCTGCATTTCAAAATTTCCATGAATATGTAATAATAACTCTAGACACACCTTTCAGAGAATGGCAAAGTCTAACCATTGTATTTCCCAATTTAAACACTACAGAGCACTGGGTATAAAAGCTGCATAGCTAATATTGGGAAAAACAACTGTATCTTGCTACTTCTGTGCTAGCAAAACCATTGCTGAACTGTAAAAGGCAAGCTGGAACAATTAGAGAAGTTAATTTAGTTGCTGCAACAGTTTCTTAAAAACAGAAGTGAGAAAACTAAGAGTTACAACCAAGTCTTTGATACTTCATTACTTTTCTGTATACTAGAAGATAGTACTCAGACATAACTACCTCAATAAACTGTCAGCAGATCCTTAAATTCAAGGCCAGTAGCAAAGCTATCACTGTTTAACAGACGACCAGTTTCTTTCACTATCCTATTTAGGTTCCACAAGATTTCAAGTCCTACACAATTCAGTGCCAGCAAAGAACAAGAAACCAACACTCAAACCCCACCAGACAGCCAGCTGCTACAGTTTAACGACCTTAATTTTTACTGTGTCTATTTGACTTGACAAACTTTCATGTAACTCTCAATTCCACTTGAAAAAAAAAAAGAAAGAAAGAAAGAAAGAAATCTTCAGCTTTCATCATGTTTCAAAAAGTTTCAGGATATTAAGAGTCATTTAAATAAAGCATTCTCTTCTCTTTATATCTTTACACCTCAGAACAGGTCACTGTTCTTTGGCATTGCTAAAGAAACAATTCTATACTGCTAATCGCTTCTTGGAAATCAAGGTTTAACCCTTGTTTTATTTCAATCTAAAATTTTTACTTTTGCAAAAGAGTTGTTCCAGTTCTGTCTAATGAACATACATGAAATGAACCAGCTAACATCACCTTTTCCTCACTGAGACCACAAATAAAGACTATCCTATGGATATTATCCATTTTGCCTGGGCACATCTATATTCAGGTATAATATTGATCATGGGCAGAGTAGCTCATGCATTAATAAATATAACGTCTAATTCTCAAATAAAAACCTGAGCCAAGGCTGTACTTAGCTTATTTAGACCATGTCTTTCTTTTTTAATACATGTATGTAATTGCATGAAGTTAAGCCAGTTGCACCATACCTAGTACACAGACACAAGCTATTATGCAGAACTACCATCCCTAAGTAGTTGCCAACTATATTCAAGAGCTCCAAACTTTTGAGTTAGTACCTAGAGTGCCCTGGGTTGTGTGTGTAGTGTTTGTAGAACCCAGAAGTGACGACGGCCCTGTTGTACGAGCAGTATTGGTGCGCTGAGGCCTTCATAGGCTCCTGCATTTGGTCACAAAGCAAAGTCAATTGTCTTTGTGAGGTTCTAATTTACCAAATGCATGAAAACATCAGTCATTTCCAAACATCCACAGTGTGAAATTTCAAGTTTGTCTCTACAGGTATTAGGGTTCTTATGGCAACCATGTAACTTCCTTTCTCCGTTTAAAAAGAAACACATACATGTCACACTTCATGCAATAAGTTATTTTCCTTTATCAGACAGAAATGTCTTTCATATCACAATCTGATAAAAGGACAGTTCCTAATCTAGGGAAGACTCACTATTTGCTGCAGACCGTGACCTTATTTCTGAAAGAATCCAACTGGCCGTCTGCCTAAAGTTAAAAAAGCCTGGAAAGGTATAGAAGTCAGCACAGACAAGAACATTATTTTGCAGTATAGCAGAAGAGTCAGGTTTTCTTTATAACTCTGCATGAAGACAGCAACTTACTCTTCGTTACTGTGCATTATATTGCTTTCTAGGGAAGGAGAGAGCTACTCCCTTCGAACTTTCAACTGTATCATTTTAACACAATGTCTCAGTTAATGGAGGAGCAGTGAGTGAATACACCTCACTGTTTCTCATCCATGCCTAGGTTTTATACAAAGTGTTAAAGTACAAAAATGTTTTACAATAACTTTTGTTAACAATTCAGTTTGATAAAGAACTAACACAAGTACTTTTAAAGGAAATAGATTTAGGGGGAGGAAGGGAAGGAAGAGAGTTGTTTGTTTCAGTTGCAGGAAAGATCAAAATGAAGACGTTCAGGTTGAAAAGAGAACATAAAAGATGACACCAAATAGGAATTTCCACTCCCTAAATCCACAGATTTGTTAGTCTTCATCCTTCAGGCTTGAAGTTTTCAAAGTTGTCCTGAACTTAAACTCTTAGACCAGTTTTCATGGCTTCATCTTTTAATCCCTCTCTAAGAGTGAGGCTATGCTGTTTTCCTCAGCTACAGTCCCTTTCTAAAAACAATACAGAGCTTTCCAATGCAATGATACTAAGACAATTCATAAAAACAGAAATATATACACCAGAATGCAAGAATGTTATTATCCAAGCATCTCTCCACAAACGCTTCAGAATGATTTTTGTACTGAAAGCTCACTGGTAGCCAGATAAAACAGACAGACGTGCAAGTTATTTTCCCCTGAAGTCTAGCAAACAGGATTTTAATCAGCAGTGGAAAAAAACTACTAGTTAATAATGAACAATATTAGGAAAAGTCCCTCCCCCTCATTTCAAACATCTATACTAATAGAAACAAAGGATATCCTTTCTCTAAAAAACCTTTTCCTGTGGAGTCCCTTTTTATTTAAGGCTATATGTCTAAGTGTTCTGGCAGAGGATGGATGAGCTTAAAGTGTCTCAGTGAACTGAATGACTCTTCTATCAAAAGATGTGATTATTCCTTTTAAAGCAGAGAACATATAAGCTTGCATCATTTTACACATTTTTCCTCCACTGAGCAAGAGCAAATATAAAAGAGACTAATTCTTGGCATTAAAGGAGGACGTGCTACAAATAAGTATTGACTTTTAAAGTTCAGAAGGACTGCTCTACCAGTCAGATATTTTCCCTTTTTTTTTTTCTCTCTATGATTACGAGAGAATTTCTCAGGAACCACAAAACCAAGGCGTACTTCAGACAACACAAGTGACCAATACCTGCTGTAGAAAGGCTGAAAGACACAAGAGCAATTCTATTTTAAATAAGTCTGGGACACATTTCACCACTGCTATGAGATGATGCAACTTCATTAAATCAAGAAGTTACACGCACTTAAACTGGCAATGACCCCTTACCTTACAAACCAGTTTATTGTTCTCTCCACTGAAGGTGAAGACTGTCTTAGTGGAGTCAGTGATACCATTTTTACTGTTGAGTCAGTCTCACCTTACATAGACTGCCTTATATGTTTAGCCTTGGTTTCATTTGAAAGAAGATATTTTCAGAGATCTTACAAGCAAACGTTTCACTTCTTGGCAGAAGGATGTTAGGTCTCTCCAGCAGCCACAACTACAAAGCAGTGGTAAATTCAGAGTTTACCAAATTAGACTTAATTCCTTATTACTCAAGAGCCAGGAGTTCCTCTGTAGCAATTACAGGCAAGTTGCATCCCTTTGGGCAGCATAGGTGAAATAACAGGAAGAGAGATTCTTTTACTATTCCTGAATTTGAGAGAAGTAGTCATTTCCAAAGAGTTCATTTTGTTAAGGTCATTAATCTTCCCTAGTGCCTTCACCCGATTTCAACCCTGAATCTAACTGTTATCCAACACAGCTCAAACCCCTGCGCCTTGGAAGAAAAAGCAAAAACTTCTTATCTCTCCCCACTGCAGAGTGCTTTGAAGTTGTCACTTTCAAGCATATCCACAATTATTTATTTGCAAAATTCATTTCTGGGAATATGGAAAAAAAGGTACACAGTCAGAGGGAAAGACATTTACCTCTACTTAAATCATCCCCTGGACTAGCATACAAAGATACAAAACCAGAAAAGTACTAGAAACAGACATTTCAAATAGCTGCCTCCTTTCTTCCACAGAGGTGGGAGACCTTCCAGAGACCCACATAAAATGACAGAGATTAAGCCTTTTAATTGCTTCGCATTACAGTATCTCACACTAGTGGAGGGAAGGGGATATATGCAAGGTAGTCCCAACTTCCTGGGCTTCACAGTGTCAATCTGTCCCAGAAAGGAGAGTCAGCATCCACAAACTGACCTTTCTTTCAAACAGGCAGTTCCATACACAAGTTTTACTAACATAAGAAAGGTTAGACACAAACATTAAAGACAAACGAAATTGTGGCTTCTCTAGATTACCTTTACATATGTATTCCTTACACCATACCAAACTTCATAGTCTTGGGAGTACATCTAATTTGCTTCTTCCTACCTGTCTACCAAAAGAAAGAGAGGCTGACATAACCCCAAGGATTTCACCCAACAAGTAAGTTCTCAACTACCATGATAAAGTGTAAGCACAATACAAGGTTCTTTAATTTCCCTTATGTAGTTTATGTCAGAGGTAAACAGCATTCACTTTATTACACTGAAAAATGCAAGTGTACCCATTGCACATAAACAAACTCAGACTTTGATACTTTCAGTTACACAAAATCCTTAGCACATAGACAATCACTATCCGGTCAATTATTCACTTACACTTGGATGGGTTTCTGCTCAAATCTTTAAGTCACACTGATCTGCATAGATTTTCCTGCATATTCTAACCACATTTCCTCTTGTACTTTCTTTTGAAATTCTCAAGGCAGTCTGATAACCAATTCCATCTTCTGCAATGAACTCAAAGACACGGTACTTCAAAACAAGTATGCCACCTATATTTTTTTTAATTCATTTTTCCTAACACATACACTGTTTTCCTTTAAAATGGAAAGTCTGTTCTTATCATACTACTTAATTTGCCATCCCCTTTTAAAAAAAAGAGGAAGAATCAACAGCTACATTTATAATAAGCTATAAACTATGTTCTGGCCAAAGTCATATGATTATAACAGTAGCAATTTTAATTTGTTTTTCCACTAACATACACCCAAGTTTGGCATAAACAAGTTTTCATGAGCAACAAAATAAGATTATTTGGGAATTTCACTGAAAATTTGGTTTCTAAAAGCAAGTTGTTTTGAGAGCAGCTATCTGTTTGGAGGTGCCCAAAAACCTAACTAAGTTCAGGCTGGAAAAGTGTGCTTTTTTTTTTTTTATCCTAAAATACAACCCATATTGAGAATCTTACGTAGCTTGGTCATATCCTTTTCCTTACTTTTGTATTCAGTTGCAAATCTCTTGTGGTATGAGTCACATCTCTCTAAAAGCATGCATACAGTAGTCAGCAGAATCCTCTGATCGTATTAATGCACCAGAAAGAAAAACTTTTTTGTTACTAAAGTCACCTTAAAAAAAAAAGAGGGTCAAGAGTCATCAGAAATGACCCAAAGTCCTTTGAAAGTAAATAGCAGTTTGAAATTAAGGTAGTTATGAGATGTGGAAAGAGTATCTGATTGGAACGCTGATGTTCTAAATCAAGAGTCTCAAAAATAAGAGGGCTGAGCTGGCAAATGGCAGTCCTGCTGTAACTGAAATGTACTGTCTTGCTATATTTAAAGACAATACCTCAACAGTTAAGTATTAGAACATTTTAAGTGAGATAAATAAGCATAAGACACAGGCAAATATCCTTGGTTATTTAATCATCCTGAAAGCAGTGTGGAAGTGTGAGGGAGAGTTCAAAGGTCAAACTCTTCTTTCAGCTTCTTGCAAAGAAAAGAAAGCTTAGCCCATTTTACCTTGGGAAGGGGAGACTGTTCTCTCCATATGCCAGCAGTAGTTACAGCATTTCATAACACAGGAAAGAGGGAGTGTATTTACATATACAGTGTATGGAATCTCTTCCTGAGACAATGAATTCCAAATCAAGATTCAGGTTAGAAAGAGTTAGGACAACAAAAAGTCCCGAAGAACAAAAGGAAGTTAAAATTTACTTAACATTTCCCCAGAGCTTCTTAATTACAAACTCTCTGATTTTTGTAACTAAAAGTTTACTGCAATCACCATTTTGAAAGTCTAAGTGAAACCCACAGTTCCCTTTTAAAATTATTTCCCCCTCATCACAGCAATAACACTTTGTTCATGTAAAATATGATACTAATCTATCATACTTCTAAATGAAAACATAGTGGTGAGAAGATAGATTCTGAAAATTAGAAATAAGTGCTCAAAAAGGATTTTTTTGAGTGTGATCTAATGAAAGGGGAAACCAAAACGAAGTAATCTTTTGTGTAAGACAGTCTGATAAAAGGTGCTAAAGTTTATTATCTTCCTCCTTCTAGCACCTACCCTAAATCTTGCTCTCCCCACCCCTACCAAAACAAAGCAAATCCAGAAAACATCATTCACTTAAAATGAAGAGGGGAAAAAAAAAAATCCTCTAATCCAAAGCCTGGAAGCCATTCTCTAAAGACTACTTAATATGAAACTTTGTTTACAAGATACAAATATAGCCTTCTTACCACATTCAAAACCAGAAAACATCCACTTACTTAAAGAAATGTTTTTTCTATTTTGATCAACGAGGACATAGGTATTCATTTTAAATTTAAATTCAGCCTCAACAGTGCCTTAAGAATGTTTTAAATTCATATATGATATGCACTGTTTAAGAATGTTTAAACAAAGGAAGTAGGAAAAGCCTCAAAATACACAGCAAAACTTAATGGCTTCAATTTTAAAACACATACTGATTGCAGCATGGCAAAATTATTCTCTTATGCTTACAGCCAGTCTTCAGAAGGAATAAGTGCAGTCAGTGTAGTAATTTGTCCCACTGGAAATTCTGTATAAAACATCTACCTAAAATAAACAAGGCTTCTCAGCAAGAATCGTCAGTTGCATGGACACACCTTAAAGTTCTTACCACACAGTAACTAAACAAGTACAAACTAGTGGTGACTGTTTGCTACTTTTGTCTTAAAAGTTAATGAGATCAATTCACTCCTCAGTATCAGATCTTCAGATAATTTTCTTTAAAAATGCAAGAGGCAAACAAACAACCCCAAACCACGAATATCCAGGATTTGAACGTCTGATGTTTTATCAGAGCTCCTAATGTTCTTGTAAAGACGAACATAAATAGTAACATTTAAACCTGCCACCATGTAATAGTAAAAGGTAAAATGCTTAACTGCTGAAAATACTGGTGCTCTGGTACTGGAAGGCAGCTGTTGTTCCCCTGCCTTTTCTTTTGTTGTGCTTAATCTCATGTCAAGTCATTCAACCAACTCCAAAGCGATGAAGACATAACTGAACAACCTTAACTAAAAACTGATCCACTGTTCTCAAATAGCTATATGTACAGTTTAACGATTCCAAGAGGCTAACATACGAAAAAGAATCTATAGAATTTAAATCAGCAACTCTGGTGCATGCAGAAGAGTTGTTTGGCTGCAGGCCAAGCCAATCAATAATCACTGTAATAACCATGTTTCTAAAGTTATTTGTTTTTCATATTCATCATCCTAAAAAGTTAAAGACAAAACTTGAAAACTCATACGGATTCCAAGAACGAGCTGTGAGATATAAACCCCAAATATTTTGCAGAGAATTACAATATTGCTCTTAAAAAAAAAAAACTACAGAAAGATTAGTGATCACAAAGCCACATTCCTAAAATATTGACTTAGTTACAGAACTAGTAAAGGGGAAGAAAAAAAAAAACCTCCTCCACCCTTTCTCTCTTCCCTCCCCCTCTGCCAAAGAATGCAGTTTATCCTACTTATTTGAAACTGTCTTTTTTATTATCCAAGGAAACGTTTAAACCTTAGTGTGGACATCACAAATTAAAGTATTAGTCGTATTCCCAAACCTACAGTTAATAAGAGCTCCTAAGAGCAATAAAACATGGCGTTAAAGCATTTGCAAGCCATTGTCATAGTACTGTGCTCTGATACCTTTGCAGACACAAAACCAGCCCCCACCAACCAACAAGCATGTAAGCATTGGTCAGCAAGTCAATGCCTGCTATTCAACTTGTAGTTAGGCGTTTTATTTCTGTGTCTTCCAGATCATATCACTCCTGCATTTCAGGGCCTAATAAAATGTGAAGAATGATATGCTCCCTCTCTCTCCTTGCATCTGAAACTGCGTTATTTCCCTCTCCTTTTTCACACACTTACAAAAACTTCCCTTTTCATATACTTCTATAAGAAAATATTTCACTGCATCTACTTCGGTTCCTATTTCTATTTTCGATTTTCACTAAATTCTTCTGCTACTGCCTCCCCCTCAAACCCACTGGTAGAAGCTGATGTAGCTTTAAAGCTTTCAAGGTCATTTCAGAAATGAAAAAAAAAAAACCCCACAAAGTTGTTGCCTTAAAAAAACCCAACCTTTAAACACACAAAACCCCTAAACTAAACCGTTTTCAAATTCAAATGCCTTTCATCAGTAGATCAATAACTCAGCATAAAGATTTTTGTTCACCACCACTTCAAAACTATTACACTTCAATTCAAATACTTACTGGGAGTCCCAGCACATTTTATGGGATGGCTCATTAGAGTACATACAGACCTTACTTTCTTTGGCTGCAGGTTTTCTGTGGGGGAGACAAACAAACAAAAAAACACCCCCACACCCAGAAACAGAAAGTCCAGTGCGTATCATGGAACAGGAATGAAATCCAATCTCTAGATATTCTAGAATTTTATTGTCCTTGCTTGGCAACGTCTTTTGTTGCTTAAGAAGTCAGTTGAGGCTTATTTATTTATTTTCTAAACTTCCTATTCCCCTTTTTTATTAAATAAAAACAGAGAAACACGATGCCAAAGAAATTATTAGGAAGGGTTTAGTCTTTAGAAGACAAAGGTAAACGAAGTAAAAACTGGCAAAACGGATCAATAAACTTTTCATTAACAAGCCTCCCCCCCCACCTCCTCCGCCCCATGAGCCACTTACTACCAATCCTTCTTCCAGGAACATCTTTGACTCACAAAGAAATAGTCTCTTCCCGCTCCACCCCCCCTCGCCCGGCAGAAAAGCGCCCCCAAAACGCCATCGACTATTTAAAAGCAAATACCCAGGTATACAATGGAAGTTTGAGACACCTACTTGCGCCGGAGCGGGGGGGGTTCGGGGAGAAGCAGGGCGGGGGGAAGCGATCCCGGGCAGGAGAAGGAAACTGGGGACAGCGAGAAGTTTACG
>NW_009720728.1:0-475 GCF_000703405.1 Apaloderma vittatum
CTCCCGTGCCCCTGCGGTGGGATGCGGCGAGTCTCCCCAACAGCCCCAGCCCCTCCCCGGGGCTCACCTCGCCCTGACATTTCCTGGTGCTCCTTCCATGCCAGCGGGTTGCCATAGCAAATCTAAATCTTACAAACAAAACGAGGAGAAAAGCCTTATTAGCATATATTCAAATGAGCCATGCAATAATGCAAACCATAAATCATGCAGTCATTGCTATTCAATCAGTGTCTCTTACCCCAGCCCCCACACTTTCACCGGGTGTCTCGCCTCCTCTTTCCATGCAGAAGCCCCTTCCCATCCCCAAGGGTGGCCCGGGTGGGGACCCACCAGCCTGGGGAGGGGCACCTGGGCCAAATCTGGATCCAGCCCCCGGCTGCTGGGGCTCCGTCCAACCCCTAATCCTTGCTGGTATTTATGTCGCTCTGTTAAACGAGGCAAACTCTTCCCAGGATTAATCTTCCACCCATGTTTT
>NW_009720729.1:0-200 GCF_000703405.1 Apaloderma vittatum
CCCTCTTCTCAGGGTGATGCTGGAGCACCAGACAGGCCTGGCACCCCAGTTTGGGTCAAGCACAAAGGGAAGGAGGGACAACCCAAGCTGCCAAGCCCCGGGGACGAGGAGGGCCAGTCCATCCCACACGTCAAGGGGCACGTCGTGCCAGCCCACCCACCCTGTCTTGCAGGCAAGGGGCATGATGCTGCCAGCTTCCC
>NW_009720729.1:351-1445 GCF_000703405.1 Apaloderma vittatum
GGCCACCTGGGCCCTGGGACATGAGGGAGGGAGGACGGGCACATACCTGGCTCAGGAGAAGCCCATCTCTGCCCCGGTTATGCTTTGCTGCTGTACCAGCGCCGGGCCGGAGGCCTCAGCTCACATTTCTGTGTCTGCCGGGCCTCCCGGGACCGACCAAGCCTAAATATAGTCACAGCCTGGGTGGCCACATGCAAGCAGGGGGAAGGAGGGGCAGCTGCTCACAGCACCGCTCCCCTGCGCCGGGAGAGGGCAGGCACGGAGCAGCCCCAGCACCCCTAGCTTAGCTCCCTGGGCAGATGGTGTGGGGGGTTGTCAGCAAGCACAAAACCACTCACCACCTTGACGGTGAGAGAGGGGAAGCAGAGGATAAAGTCTGCCCCAGCCCTCCGCCAGAAGAGTTAAATATTAAACGGCCTCGATTTGGAAAAGGGCAAGGGCAGGTGGACCAGTGGGACACGATGGGCAGCCCTCAGTGCTACTGGGAGACGGGCAACACCTCCTCTGCACCCCAAAACAGTCTGTAACAGAGTCACAGAGATGGCCCCAGCAAGCTGGCAAAGGCACAGGCGTCTGTGCTCAGTTCCTCAGTGCATGGGAGGCCAGAGGCAGTGGAGAAAAATAAAAGGGGGAGTGCTGGGGCTGGGAGAGCACCGAAGCAACCCTCCCATCTGTACCATAAGTCCCGAACTCTGTAGGGCTGGCTCCAGGGTAAAAACTAGGGGCACCGGGCTGGACCGGGTACTGTTGGGTCGGGACGACGTACGTGGAGCGACCCTGCAATGGGGGAGAACAAAAAAAGGTCAGTTAACTCCCCTGTAGGGCACAGACATACCCTCAAATCCCTAATGTACCCCCAAAACCTGCTGCGAACCAGCTGGGCACCAGGGCAGGGAGCAGGACACAAGCAAAGTGGGCACCAGGTGCCTCAGGGGGCTGTCAGGGAGAGACGGGGGACCGACACTGCCCACTGCCTCTCTACAGAACTGGAAGACACCTCGCTCAAAAAAGTGGGTGCTCAAAGAGCATGGTGGGACTCCTTCCACCCTCCCAAAACAGACCTAGGCTAGAACCCCAGACAACACATCCCCCCC
>NW_009720730.1:0-787 GCF_000703405.1 Apaloderma vittatum
GAGGCTCCTGTAATGAGCCCCAAATGCACCACGGAGCAGGTTATCTCCTTGTAATTTTGTTCAAGACTTGTACAACTAATTGGAACTCTTTCATAGTCTAGTTAAAGGAGGAATTGCATATCATAAAAATTATTTTTACAAATAATTTTTAATTTTGGAGAGGAGGTTTTAGCAGCATCCTCCAAGTGACAACGATCCTCAGGAGATCTTGAGCAGTAGGAGAAGCTGTACATTTGAGGTCCATCACTGTATGGACAACCCTACTTCTCACCTACCCAACCCCACCATTTCTGACATTATTCCCCTGGCACTTCCATCACTGTCCTTACATCAGACTTCTCCCCTGCTCTCTGCAGCTGGATGTCACAGCTCCATTGCACCATCTCCCACCTTTTTCCTCAAAGAATTGCCTGCACACAGGCACAGCAAAGTCTTTCCTCCTTGTAAGCAATGAACAGTAAACCACTATCTAGTTTAATTAACAGTTTAACACACTCTGCGCAAGCACATGCTCTTTACAAGCTGCTCCTAAAGTGGTTTCCTTTCTGTAAGGGATAATCTTATGAGAAATATTTTACATATGTAGACAGAAAAATCTGGATATAAACATAATTAAAGAGTTGTTTATGAACACCTATAAACTTAAATCACAGGTAGGCTTTTACGGACTGGAGCTCAAAGTAACAGCAGATGTATCTGAATGAAGAGAGAAGAACAAAGAGAGAAGATAATGGAGTGTTGTGGAAAAGGCCTTTACCCAAATGGTCTGCTGAAAAGATCACTTTCA
>NW_009720731.1:0-256 GCF_000703405.1 Apaloderma vittatum
TTGGGGTTTGGGCTGATCTCAGCTCCTTGTTTGCTTTTATTTTTGATCTGAGCTTGGTTTTACCACCCGGCGCCGTCCATTCTGTCACTGGAAACTTGCCCCGGTCTGAGCCGTTCTGCCTCCTCCCGGGCTGTGTTTCCGTGGCCCCCAGTCTCTGGCAGATGTCTGCCTGAGCTCAGTCCCGCTCGGCATCTGTTTCCTGGGCCCCTGCTCTAAGTAATCCTCTTGTCCTCCCCCGAGTTAGCTGTCTGGCCCT
>NW_009720731.1:304-674 GCF_000703405.1 Apaloderma vittatum
CCCCCCCAGGAATTAACACAGTTTGTCCTTTTTCTCTGGAGCTGCCACCCCACTGGTGCAGCTCGCTCTAGAAGGATCTTGGACAAAGAGGTTGGGAGCCCTGAATTTGTTCTCCCCCTTCTCAGTCACCGAAAGCTGAACTTTCAAGGGCAGACGTGATAAAACTGGGGCCAAACCTTGTTGTAATTGGGATGATGGGGCTGCAGACCTCCCCCTCTAACGTCCTTTCCTCTCCCTCTCTCCTCAGGAAAGCGAGGATGGCATCGAGGGAGACGGTGAGTACATTCCATGGTCGCTGTCACCCCAAATATGACCTCACAATCGCAGGAGAACGCGGCGCAGACTCGCCCTCGCTCCCTCCTGCACTTGC
>NW_009720732.1:0-857 GCF_000703405.1 Apaloderma vittatum
GGCCTTGCACACAGGTACGGCTTTTTTTTTTTTTTTTCCCCTCCTTTTCCATGAGTTTTCCCATTTTTTTCCCATTTCTCCAAAGGGTTCGAGGAGGGTGATCTGGATGGAGGAGAGGGTTGGGGGTACCGGGTGAAGATTTCGGGAGGGGGGTGTTATTGCACCGTTGAGCATCCTGTCTCCTCGGGAAAGGAGGAAAAAAGGAAAAGAGGAAAAATCAGGAATCAAAACTGGGAAAAACACTTTTTTGGAGCCAAGATGCTTGGGGGGGATGGATCTGGCACCACGCTCCCGCACCCCCCTCCATGATCTTCTCCCCAGCTTTTCATCTTCCCTCCATATCCCCCTTTTTATCAGCATCCCCAAATCTGTTCTCTCATCCATCCTTCAGCTTTCCCCTCAAGCCTATTTTTCACCCCATTTTTCGGTTCACTCCTGTTCACCCCGTCCCCTTGCTTGAAACCATCATTTATTCCCTAAATGCCCCCATTTTGGGGTTTGGTGACCCCCCAGACTGCCCCATCTTGGGCCTGGCAATGTGGAAAAATCATTTGCAGTGATTTTGTCCCTTTTTTTTGCCAAGTTTGGACCCAAAAAACAGCCCCGGGGAGGCCCCATTTCTCCTCCGAGTGAGCCAAGGATGTGAAGCAAAGCCGGTCGGGTTTTGCACTCCATCAGCTTCGATTTGCTTCCCCCCTGCCAAAAAAAATAAAATAATAAAAAAAAGGATCAAGATTGCAGCCAGGGGCCCCCCAAAAAGATTCTGCTGTGCTTTTCTAAAGAAACAGGGATTCATTTTATGAAAAAGCAGGAAAATGAGGATTTGGGGTGGGTTTTCTTTTCAGCAGAACCCGGAA
>NW_009720733.1:0-207 GCF_000703405.1 Apaloderma vittatum
TTGTGATATCACCGACTGACCGACCGGCAGGTTTTGAAATTCTTACAGCTCTTCATTGCGTGGCAATTTAAGAGCAAACCCCTTTCAGTGAGCCATTGCTCACCCCTCAGCTGAGCAAAGGGATTTAAGACTCCGGCCCATGGCATGGATGGGGCCGGGGGCGGCAGGACAGTGTTCTCCACTGACACCTGAAGAACCACCATGCCC
>NW_009720733.1:573-2573 GCF_000703405.1 Apaloderma vittatum
AGCGGGGCACAGAGACCCCCCACACCCTCCACCCTGCTGCAGCCAGAGCCAGACGAGACCTGTGCTTGCACAGAGCTGCAAAGCTGAGCGGGCATGGGCACGGGGAATGTACCTGCTGGGAGACATGTGCCTGCACTCCTGGAAGCGGCCGTCCAGCTGCGCCAGCATCTCCTGGCACTCGGTGTAGGAGAAGGGGTAGCAGAAGGCAAAGTAGGTGGTGGCCCCGCGGTGCTCCAGGAAGCGGTGCACGAAGGACAGCACGAACTGCGTCTCCACCATCTGGGATGGACACGGAGCAGAGGCTCAGCAGGGGCCTGGCCTGTTTGTTTCCTCCAAAGCCCTCGGTTCCACGCTCACCCCACCACGTGGGTCCCCGGAGGGATGCTGAAACCGCATTGTGTGCCCAGACAGCAACCTGGCAAATCCAGGGGGATCCTTCTGGTCCTCGTGCCCACCCACCAGCACTCAGAGGCTGAACAATAACTGCTCTTGCTTCGGCAGCTTCACTGAGTCAACGAGTGCTCCAAAGCTCAGCAACACGTCGTGTTTCTCTCTGGTGCTGGCACGGGCCAAATCGAACGTTGTCCTGTCCTGGGTGAGGGGAGGTATGTGCACAGAGCACCCACACGTGACTGTCCCCCAGGCACCTCAAAGCACTAAAGTTGGAGAATGGAGATGATATTCATAGAATCATAGAATGGCCTAAGCTGGAAGGGACCTTAGAGATCATTTTAATCCAACCTCCCTGTCGCCAGGGATGCCACCTCTTGACTAGATCAGGCAACACATGGGGACCGAACGGGAATCGAACCCGTGACCTCAGCGCTACGCTCTACTGACTGAGCTAATCGGCCCCCTAATGATGGAGGGATGGAACATCTCCCTGGGGAGGAAAGGCTGAAGGAGCTGGGGCTCTGCAGCTTGGAGGAGCCTGAGGGGTGACCTCATAAATGTTTATAAATATGGAAAGGGGGAGTGTCAGGAGGACGGAGCCAGGCTCTGCTCAGGGATGTCCAGTGACAGGACAAGGGGCACCAGGTACAAGCTGGAGCACAGGAGGTTCCACAGAAACATCAGGAAGAGCTTTTTCCCTGTGCGGGTGCCGGAGCCCTGGCCCAGGCTGCCAAGAGAGGGTGTGGAGTCTCCTGCTCTGGACACTTTCCAACCCGCCTGGACGTGTTCCTGTGGGGCTGCCCTGGGTGACCCTGCTCTGGCAGGGGGTGGCACTGGGGGATCTCCAGAGGTCCCTTCCAACACCAACACTCTGTGATTCTGAGAATGCCGGGACCAGCAAACTCCCTCTCGAGGCCCAAACCTCTTAACAGGGCTGTGAGAGCCAGGCTGCCACTGCAGCCATCCCTGCCGGCGTTGGTCCAGGGCTCTCACGCCACCCCACTCCCCCCGCAGCAGCGCTGGTGCTCTGACGTGACACAGCTCGTCCCAAAGAGCCATTTACCCGCTGCTTGGAATGGGAAGCGATGCCCTGGGTGTGCTTTGGGAGCATTTCTCTGGTTCCCCCCACCACAGACTGGGGAAATCACTCCAGCCGCTGCCTCCTCCTCTCCCGAGCACTTGGCCCTGGGAAGGGGCTTGTCACTCCCCTCCCACTCTCCCTTGGGACCACTGAAGTACAAACCAGCTGCTCTCCCACCCCCTCCTGCAGGAGGCTGGTGGTCACCCCAGCAGGGTGAGCAGGCGGGGGTCTGTGTCTCACCTCGAAGCTGGGCCGCTCGCGGATGCGCTCCCAGCGGGGCCGCACGGGCAGGGTGCGCACGAAGGGGGACATGCCCTGCGAGTACAGCCGGCTCTGCTTGTTCATGTTCAGGATGTGCAGCTTGATGAGCTTCCCCGGAGCACCACCCCGCACGCTGAAGTAGAACCAGGACCTGGCAAGGGGCACACAAACATGGCAGCGCTCAGTCAGCCCCTGAGACCACCCGACCCTTCTCCTGGGTCCCCCAACCTCAACCAAACCCCAGCAAGGAGCCTGTCAGAGGAGC
>NW_009720734.1:0-493 GCF_000703405.1 Apaloderma vittatum
CCCCCGCAGCTTGCTCACGGCCTACGACGAGCACCAGAGGATCCTCAAGCAGCACGCGGCGCGCAAGAGGGCCCCCGAAAACGGGTGAGGGGCCCCCCGGGGCTCAGCACCCCCTCCCTCCCGCTCCTGTCCTGTAATTCCGCCCCTTTTCATCCCAAATTTGAAATTGCTCATTTTCATCCCAAATTTGCTCATTTTCATCCCAAATTCACTCATTTTTGTCCCGAAATTGCTCATTTTCATCCCAAATTTGCTCATTTTCATCCCAAATTCGCTCATTTTTGTCCCGAAATTGCTCATTTTCATCCCAAATTTGCTCATTTTCATCCCAAATTCACTCATTTTTGTCCCGAAATTGCTCATTTTCATCCCAAATTTGCTCATTTTCATCCCAAATTCACTCATTTTTGTCCCGAAATTGCTCATTTTCATCCCAAATTTGCTCATTTTCATCCCAAATTCACTCATTTTTGTCCCGAAATTGCTCATTTTC
>NW_009720735.1:0-5309 GCF_000703405.1 Apaloderma vittatum
TAAAATAAAATAAAATTTATCGCAAAGTCGAGGCCTTTGGTAAAGGTGTGTGACTGGATTTACTGAATTCATTCTTAGCCAGGCTCAGAGGTGGGGAGAAACTTTGAGGTTGTAGCGTGATGAGCAGCTGAGAACACCTACATCTTTATTAACTTTCGGAAAGAAGCCATAGCATGCCTGAGATTTCCCTGCGTATGAGGAAAGTATTTGTCAAAAGCTAAATTTCTCCTGTAAAAATGTTCCATGGCTTTCCTCCTGCTTTGCTGGAGTGCCTATTGCATCTGCGGTCCCTAAATCTGACTTTGGTGGGCTTTCCTATCTTTCTATAATTAAAATATTTCTGTGAGTTTTATAATTTCCTGCAGCCGGGTGCTGCAGAGTTGGTACCAGGTGCTTGAGTGTACGATACCGAGATGAATATAATTGATTTTTTTTCTTTTTTCTTTTTCTCCTCTACTTTTCTTTCGACCTGACTCTCGTTTAGCTCAGCTGGAAAACTTCTCAAGTCCCGTGCAGCAGGATTCTGTTTGTTCTGGTGGACGAACAGCTCGGATACTGCCATGGCCGCTGTTTCCAAAGTCGCGCAGTTTGTCTCACAGACCCCAGCACTGGGACGCCCGGTAGGTTTTTCTATCCGTGATCTTAATGTGCCATCGAAAACAATTGTTAATATCTTTACACACATCATTATACTTTTTATAATTATTTTTTTTTTCCCTTCCAAGCATCATCCTGACGTCTGACAGGCTCCCATTGTTGGGAACGATGGTTTTGGATGATCTACCTGACTTAAAAGACACATATGCCTCCTTGTGCTCCTCAGCTATGGAAGACTTAGAGGTGGATTTCGATTCGGGACTGGAGGAAGATGAACTGAAACAGGAGGCTGCTCCTGAGGATTCCACAATCTTTGTAGCTTTTAAAGGAAATATAGGTGACAGAGACTTTGAGCAGAAACTAGATACCATATTGGAGAATGTGCCTGGCCTTTTACACATGGGTAATGTACCTGCTTCTTGTTTTCCTGCTCTCCTTAAAATACTTGTGTACATACTGAGGGTGCTTGTACAGAGAAATAGGTTATATTGTTTATGAGTTACTTAATGTGTAATAATATTTATTGGGATTATTCCTAGTGAGTTTGGGAGCTGTTCTTCTCAGGAACACAGAGTACAAGTTTCTGCAGCTGTTTTATTGTTTAAAACTGATTTCATTAGTGACATCATTTATTCCTATTCATTTCCCACGTTTTGCTTGATTGTTTTTTTCCTCTTTGCCTCCATTACGCATAGCTGTGTTTCATGAAAATGAAACCAGGCTTTACCACACAGAAGGTGTTTTTTACTACCAAAGCCATCCAGTTTAACTACTAAAGTTCATCTGAGAATAGGTTTGTCCCCACGTAACCGCGTCAGGTCAGGACGTTACTGCCCCTTTGCTGCTACATTGAGCTACGCTACCTGGGTTTTTATTTTTCTTTTTCTAACGTGAGGCGTGGAGTGCTCTCACGCACGCCTGGATGCCTGCTGAGGTAACTAGTGAGTGACAGCAGGCTTTGGGGACAATTGCATCTTTTACCAGCACATCTAGACCTGGAAGAAGACACCTGCCCACGGTCCGAGCATCTCTGCAAAGGGTCTTACGATGATTCCTTCCAGCTGCAGGGTTATGTAGCCTTGATTCTGCAAGGACAAGCTTCCTTAACTGACAGCCCTCCCTTGGTAGGGGTGCGGTGTTGGGGTGGTTTGGGTCGGTTTGCTCAGATCAGTGCAGTTCCCAACACAGGAAGGACACGGAGCTGTTGGAGCGGGTCCAGAGGAGGCCACAGAGATGCTCCAAGGACAGGCTGAGAGAGCTGGGGCTGCTCAGCCTGAGGAAGAGGAGGATCCATAAGGGGAGACCTTAGAGCACCTCCCAGTGCCTGAAGGGGTACGGGGAGGCTGGGCAGGGGCTGTTCACAAGGGACTGTAGTGACAGGGTGAGGAGCAGTGGTTTTGAACCAGAGCAGGGAGATTTAGATTAGGCATTAGGAAGAAGTTCTTCACCGTGAGGATGCTGAGGCACTGGCACAGGGTGCCCAGAGAAGCTGTGGCTGGCGCCTCCCTGGCAGTGTCCCAGGCCAGGCTGGACGGGGCTTGGAGCAACCTGGGCTGGCGGGAGGTGTCCCTGCCCATGGCAGTGAGGTGATCTTGCAGCTCAAGCCACTGTAAGATTCTGTGATCTACAGCCTCCCTACTGCCGGTTTCCCTAGCAAAGCCCCTTGCCTGGTGTTACTCGAACGCTCAGGTTAACGGCTTAATTTGTCGCCATCAGTAGAGTTTGCCGCCGAACCAGGTAAAGCCGGGCACGTTGCCGTCAGCGCGGCGGCAGGACCCGTAACCAGAAGAGCCGCGGAGGCCGGGCCCCGAGCAGCACCGGTCTCTCTCGGTGCCATGTCCCGTAGCTGTGATCTAAACCCCGCAGTGTTGCCTGAACCCTCTCTCTGTCCCTCTTGCTGCTCGCTGTGAACCGAGCTCATCCTGGGCGACCGTCCCAGCACGCTGCTCGCGTGTGGCGCGGACTTCTGCAGTGACACCGTGCGATGACGAACGCGCCTTTCTTCTTCGGGCAGGCGGTCGTTGTGTTTAAACACAAACCCATCTCCTGCGTTAGGCTTTCATTGTATTGTTTGCTTTTTTCAGTAACGTAAAATACTTTTTCAGAAAGAAACACCTGTGCCTTCTGAATAGCCAAGCTGAATTTCCTTCTCGCTTTGTGCTTTTCTTTCCATTGTGTCCAGTTGTGGGTGGTTGGGTCTGGCAGCCCTTGCTGGGGTCCTTGCTGTTACCTCCTTGGGGACATAAAAAAGCTGAATAAGACAAAAATACTGTAAAAAACTACCACTATTTCCAGCGTTATCTTATAAACAGTTGGAAGCAGACATAAAACTAACAGATAGTTACTGGTGTAAAGGGATGTGTGCTGATCCCTTAGAGGAACTGCGTAGCTTTAGCTTTTGAATGGAAATAAATTCAATCCCTGGGTGGATGGAGTTTCCTTTGTTACAAGGAGCCATCTGCATGCTGTGCTTGTAATAAATATGAATGGCAGGATTAATGAACATGGTTCAGACCTCAGCTGGGAAAGCAGAAAGCAGATTTTTTAAATTGACATCTAATTATTTTGAAAATTATCCGTGTGACAAGTTACGTAAATAGGATATAATAGCAAAATAGGGTATTTAGAATGTCCAGTTAGTAAATAACACTGGTTTAGGCTTAGCAGATGTGGTGTTTGAAAAACAGGAAACCTAAGTGTGTAGAAATACTGGAAATGATAATGCAATTTTTCTTGGCAAAATATTGGGATATCAGTAACAGGAAGTATAGGACTGTTCAAACCTCCACAAAAGGAGCTTTTCAGACCACTCCAGTTGTATTTCCAGCCAAAAGCGTTTATAGGTAGAAAGAGGATGAATGTAGCAGCAGAAGGGACTCAGTGACTTAGTTGAGGACAAGAGATTCCGAGATAGGAATGAGTTATTTACATTCTTAAATAACAAATTCTTCAGAATCAAAAAGTTCATGAACTTTTAGTAAATCTGATGTTACAGTGAACAAACTCGCTGATTAAAATTTGGACCAACGTTTACTGTTTTCAAAGGGACTTCCTTTTCAGAAAGCTAGAAACTGTGTTAGGCATGTATATTTAATTATCCCTAAATGCATTTTGTAACAGTAATTCAGTTAGTTACCACTTCAGGTAAATATATCCAGTGTGACTGTGCTACCTTTTTGTTATTTCCCACCCCGTTACCTTTTTGAAACATCTGATCTATGTAGAAACACTCATATGTAGAATAGGTTTTGAGAAAACCTGTAACTTTTTGCACGGCTTCAATACGCCTTTTTTGTTCCTTTTTTTTTTTTTTCCCAGCGCGTTCAACGTACTTCTTCAGAAAAACTAAATAATATTGTAGAATGAAATACTGCTAGGATTCTTGGCACTGGCCTTCTAAAAAGAAAGATGATTTCACAAGCATTTGCAGAGCAAATATTTCAAGAATAAGGGTTTTGTTCTTGTAGGCAGGCTTTTCCCACACAAGATTTACTAACTCTATTTTACTTGATATTTTCACGTCTTCTGGATAAACTTTATCCACAGAACATTTCAATTTCTGAGTAACATTATCAAGTGATTGTGCTGGCTCTTGGGTTGGTTATCGGTTGGGTAGTTTCTATATTGCTGGGATTTGGAAAATCCCTGCGGTGCTTTGGCAGTGTCGGTCACTGCGCGCCTCTGCTGGAGAAATCTGTCCCTCAGAGTGGCCACTGATGATTTTCCAAGCCGAATAATTTCCTTTTTTTTTTTCAGCTGTGCTTTTTTTGCTGTTTCATCATAGGTGTTTGAAGACTGCCTTTTGCACTGACTCTCTCTGTCTGTTTTTAAGAATCCAACAAGTTAAAACTGCAGAAGATAGAGCCTTGGAACAGCGTCCGCGTTACCTTCAATATTCCCCGGGAAGCTGCCGAGCGGCTGCGGATCCTGGCTCAGAACAACAACCAGCAGCTTCGTGACCTGGGCATTCTCTCCGTTCAGATTGAAGGTATTTCACACCTCGTTTGCTTCCAAGGACAGTGAGCTAAAATTTAAACGTAGTCACCAAACCCTGTTAATGTCACAGAACTTCTAATCCAGTGATTTGGAGAATGACTCCGGTGAAAAGGTAGCTCAGGACTTTTATTCTTCCAAGAATGGGTTTAATAATAAAAACGATAGCTGCACATCCTGTCAGCACAGAGTCACAGAATGTTGGGGGTTGGAAGGGACCTCAGAAGATCATCTAGTCCAGCCCCCCTGGCAGAGCATCAGGAAACCTCCTGAAAAACTGGGGTTTGAGTGTTAGCTAGCAAAACATGCCCTGAGGGTTTCCCTCTGCCCCCAGTTATCCTGTATGAGCCTTTCTACCGGTGAGCTCAGTGGTTTGAGCGCGGTGCTGGCAACAAGGACCAACACCGAGGTCGCAGGTTCGATTCCCGCTCGGTCCCCATGTGTTGCCAGGTCTAGTTGAGAGGTGACGTCCCTGCCCAAAACAGGGAGGTTGGACTAGATGATCTCTAAGGTCCGTTCTAGGGCGTTGTCTCGGAGTTCTCTTCCAGCCTAGGCCAGTCTGGGATTCTCTGATTCTTAAAAACAAGTTTTCATTGTTTTTCACAGTTCAAATATCCATTCTGGACAGTTATCTGAGAACACACTCAGGATGCAACAAAGACGTTTAATGCTCATCATGGGGTTTATTTTTCCTAAATGTCGTGGGTTAGGGCTGGGCC
>NW_009720736.1:0-3308 GCF_000703405.1 Apaloderma vittatum
CCGGTGCGGCAGAGCCGTGCGGAGGGCACCGGGAACGGACCCGGGGCACGGCGAGGCGGCGCGGTCCCATCGCTGTAAATTCCTGTTCAGTGCAGCCCGGTGCCCGGCGTGGTGTCCGAGAGGAACCTGTAATTATTGCCCGTAATTCGGCTCGTTTGACGGTAACCCGGCCTTTAATTACGTGGGCTATGGCTGTTGTTCACATGTGGAAATTTCAGCTAAGCTTGCTAGCAGGCCCGACCAAGTCTGCCCCACAGTTTAATTTAGCATCTCACGTACTCCCCTTCCCTCCCTCTTACTTAGTTCTCTTCACCAGTACCACCCGGTGTAACTCTATACAGAGCCAAGACTGTCATCCCTGTCTGGACAAGCGTAACAGCGAGGCAATAGTAAGGTCAGACCTCATCAGACCACTTTTCTGTAGCACCAGCTTCTTCCTTTCTGCATCCCATCATGGCTTACGGCAAAGGTATTTCAATTTGCAAATGGGGAAAACTGAAACATGTCATTACATCTGTCCCTCCAAGAGGCTCATGTCAGAGCCAAGGATCAAGCTCAGAAATGACAGGACTAAATTCGCCGGACAACACTTAACTTCCTTGTTTATTAAACTATCCGGTAATGTAAAGATACATTAGTAACAGATGTGAACCAGAGCTGGAAAGCACTTAGAGTTCAATGTTCATCCTCTGTTTCTCTTCCAGCCCAGATCTGAAGGAGATACAAGACAAGTAAAAGAAAAACCTCTCCTTTCGCTATCTGTCTTGATGCAAAATTAAATTAAAGTTGGACTGGAAAAGATCTTATATGATCCAAGTCTCTCTACAAGACCACGATAAGCATTTAGGGATCAGGATGGCAGTCCTGAGGAGAAAGGAGCGCCTACTATTCTCTCAAATTATGCCAGATGCAGGCGCTCAGGAGCAGATCTTAAGATAGTTGTACTGCTTATCATTCAAGGAAAAAGAAAAAAAAATCGAAGCCTGAGGTGAAATCAGTAGTGTGGTTTATGCTTTTCTTGTTAAAAATAAATACTGAGGCTTTAAGCCTTTTCTTTCTGGTTTACATAATTTAGAGGGATTAGCTTTTTCCATCCTCCTAAGAGAGCAACTGGTGAGTGTCTATTTTGCATCTGGAGAAATGTGTGTTAGTCTCGAGGCCTGACATTTGTTTTGTGTCTGTGGAATTCACCCTGCATGGGGCTGTCAAATTAAATACGATAACTGGCTTTTCCAAAGCAGCAGATAATTTATTGGTCATTAAAAATCCTAGTGGCTGTGCAGTCTGCTTGCACTGAAGTCTCGCATTGGTTCCAGGGCACAAGAATTTAGTAAACACTAATGATGGACACAGGCAAAGGTTTCAGATGGTTGAGACCCACAGGGCTGATCCAGGACTGCCTCAGTCGCTCCTTTCTCCATAGTCACTGTGCTTCTCATGCGTAATGTTGATGGTTTTTTCCTACCCAAACTGGATTTTGAAAGCCTTAGATTTTAGTCTAGTAGACCAAGGACCATCTTGCTTTGTGATAAGCAATGGTTTGTTGGTAGTTGTGGCTGTCATGGTGTATTTTCTCAGCGGCTTTGCCACTTATGCTGATGCTAGTATGTGCTCATGGGTATTGTCCTGACATGGGTAATGAGATCAAGGGTTTCCCTGTGGAGAGCATCACGTGACTGACTGCCTGAACGATGGGGCAAGTTCCTTTTCTGGTCTTCCGTCTCATGAAAATTGGGGGGAAGGGAAGAAAAGCTGAAGGTCTGATTCCAGGTGGTCTGCATGCTGTCAGTCTAAATTCCGCCTAATCTAGCACCCCCTTCCCCACCCTGCCAGAGCCATGTGTCTTACATTTCTCCCTCTTGTCCCTTGCATCTTTGGTGAGTCATAGAGTTTCATAGCTTTAATTAATTTTTGAAAACAGCAGTGTATTTAAAATGTTATTCTTGTTTTATGAGAAAAAGGAGCAGTCCCAGCACAAGAGGATAGCTGGCTTGTGGGAATTATTGGCTGAAGTGGAGCTGAGGGAAACTCCTTTTTTGTAGGCTCCTTTTCTGCAGTGTCAAAGCACTGAAGTGATTCTACCCACAGTCATGGATGAGTTTGTCTACAGCATCATGACTCCTAGGAGCAACACTGAGCCTTGTAATAGGGCACAGAGGGGACCTTGTCTCCCTTGGTGAGCCCAGGCACTGCAGATGTGTTGCTGCAGAAGAGCTAGGACCAGCCCTGCTGTGAACGTGGAAATTGCAGTTGCAAGTCCATGGCTGTGTTGTTACACCAGGGCCTGTAATGTGGGCCTGCACCTCATGATTTGTGAGGGTTCTAGCTGGCTTAGCTCTCCTGTCATCTACACTTGGTTGCATTCCTGGAAGCGCCATTATAGATGACCATTTTGCAGGTTTCAACAACTTCCAAAACAGGATTTGGGAATGGGGTTTGATGAGGCTCATGAAAGAGGAAAATACAATAGGGGCCTGATTTCAGAAGGTCATTTAGAAGTCTCTGAACCCTATGGAAATCAATGACATTTCATCTTTTGAGCACCTTTGTGCAACTGAGTCCAGCTGCCTACAGACTCTAGAGCAGATCGTGCCATTGGTGGCATGGACAAGGAAACAGACTCCTCTGGTAGGAGTTACTGAACTCATCAGTACTCTTTGCTGCTGCTGAAGAAGAGCATCACAGACCTGCAGTGGTGATTCCTCTAGAGCACAGCACACCTGATCAGAGCTGGATCGTTGTCTCAAACAGCAACCCATCAATAACTTGCTTTACTTTTTCACCTTTCCTTCCAGAACGGTCCTGATGATACTTGGTAACTGGTAGAAAAACTACCAAATAGAATCATAGAATTGTCAGGGTTGGAAGGGACCTTAAATCTCACCTAGTTCCAACCCCCCAGCCATGGGCAGGGACATCCCCCACTAGACCATGTTGCCCAGGACTCCATCCAGCCTGTCCTTAAAAACTTCCAGGGATGGGGCTTCCACCATCTCTCTGGGAAACCTGTTCCAGTGTATCACCACCCTCATGGGGAAGAACTTCTTCTTAACGTCCAATCTGAATCAACTCTTCTCTAGATTTAATCCATTCCCTCTAGTCCTACCACTACCCAGCATCCTAAGAAGTCCCTCATCAGCTTTCTTGTATGCCCCCTTGAGATACTGGAAGGCCACAATAAGGTCTCCTCAAAGCCTTCTTTTCTGCAGATTGAACAACCCCAACTCTCTCAGTCTGTCTTCATAGGAGAGGTTCTTCAGCCCTCTGATCCTCCTCAAGGCCCTTCTCTGGACATGTTCCAGCATGTC
>NW_009720737.1:0-545 GCF_000703405.1 Apaloderma vittatum
CACCCCCCATGTCCCCCATGTGTCACCCCGTGGCAATCGGTGTCACCTGTTGTCACCCCTTGTGTCACCCCCTCTCACCCGCTGTCATCCTGTATCACCTCTTGTCACCTCTTGTCACCCTACGTGTCACCCACTGTCACCTTGTGTCACTTGGTGTCACCTCTTGTCACCCAGAGTGTCACCCGCCGTCACCCCGTGTCACCCTGGGTCACTTGGTGTCACCTCTTGTTACCCTACATGTCACCCGCTGTCACCCTGTGTCACCTGTTGTCACCTCTTGTCACCCTACGTGTCACCCTGTGTCATTGGGTGTCACCTCTTGTCACCCTACTTGTCACCTGGTGTCACCCTGTGTCACCCTGTGTCACCCTATGTCCATTGTTGTCACCCTACGTGTCACCCCATATCACTCTGTGTCACCCTGTGTCACTGTCTTGTCACCCTGTGTCGCCCATTGTCACCCAATATGTTGCTCCCTGTCACCCTGTGTCAGTTGTTGTCACTTCTTGTCACCCTACGTGTCACCATTGTCACCCTGTGTCACC
>NW_009720738.1:0-5430 GCF_000703405.1 Apaloderma vittatum
CCTCCCGAGTGCGAGAGCGAAGGCGTTCTGTGTTTCACATGGAAGAGTTGTTCCTTTAGAAGTCTATAAACTGTGCATACACGGTGTGGTTTATAGATAGTAGTTACAAGTGTTCCTGAAACTAATTCGTGTCTGGTTATCTAGCACATGTAGCTCCTCTTCTCCCTCCTGGTTTTATAGAAGGAAAAAACCCACAAACCTACAAAAGGCCAAACAAAAACCCTAAAGGCTTTTTCTTCATTTCAAGATTTCAGGACTAAAAAATAAAATAAAGAAGTTTTTAGCTGAGCCATATACTACAATTTAACTGTTTCCCGGTGGCTATAAGGTTATATTAATGTGAACATACTGTTAAAAGACATTTGATTTTATTTTACTAGGCCAGTGTAGGACTGTAAAAAATGACAATGCTCTTTTAAAGCAGGTAACACCTGCTCTTTTCATTTTTAGCTGAGCAAATGCAGGTGGGGTGCTGGTTGGAAAATTTTACTTTTTTCTTTGCATGTCACCCCTCCTTTTTTTAAAAGTAGCATGTTTTATGTCATTCACAAGTAATGTGTAGTAAGTGCTAGTTCTGTTCAAAACTGTAATGGTATCTGCCGTTAACTAGGCAGGAAAATTACTTGAGTATAGCCTCATTCAGGTAATTCATGTTGGAGATTTTAACATCAGCCTTCTGTGAAACCAGCCTTACTGGGAAATGTCGTCAGGAAAGATTAGATTCCTTTGTACTGTGTGGACAGGCTTGGAAAAGTAACAGTTATTAGTTACTATATTATGTTATTAGTACTATAAAAGCCTGACGGAGCAGTTTCCTGCTTGTGAGAAACGAAAAATGAGAGTACGTCTCAGAACATGTTGAGATCACAGGAAAGCGCACACAACTTCCTCATCTCTTCTGTAATTTGCACATGACTAGATGCTATCAAAACCCGCAATTTCAAATGCTCCTTACTTAGCGAGTTTACACACAAATAGTAAAGAACGAAAAAAAAAGAGAAGGTAGAACCTTTAAAACTTTATTTGAAAACAATCAAACAAGTGAACTGGGTTCTGCAAACATTTTTTTCTAAAGAAATTTTTCTAGACTTCAGTTTTCTAATACTCTTCTTCAGCCTCTCCTTCTACCGAGTCTATGCCAGCTTCTTCCTAATCTTTCTCAAGGGCAGCCAGATCTTCCCAGGCTTCAGAAAATTCTCCTTCCTCCATTCCTTCCCCAACATACCAATGCACGAAGGCTTTTATGTGAAAACAATCAAACAAGTGAACTGGGTTCTGCAAATCCTTTTTTTTTTTTTTTTAAATAATTTTTCTAGACTTCAGTATTCTAATATTCATCTCCCTCTTCAGCCTCTGCTTCTACTGAGTCTATGCCAACTTCTTCATAATCTTTCTCAAGGGCAGCCAGATCTTCCCGGGCTTCTGAAAATTCTCCTTCCTCCATTCCTTCCCCAACATACCAATGCACGAAGGCACGCTTAGCATACATGAGATCAAATTTGTGGTCGAGGCGAGCCCACGCTTCTGCAATAGCCGTTGTATTACTCAGCATACACACAGCCCGCTGCACCTTCGCCAGGTCACCACCCGGCACCACAGTTGGAGGCTGGTAGTTAATGCCCACCTTCGAGAAAACAAATGAAAACCTTCCTTAGGAGTGCTAAGGCTTAAAGACTTATTTCTGTTAACAATTAAAAATCACCATGGTTACGAATAAGTAAAATAGCTTACAATTATTTTGCACTTCATAAATATATCTAACAGGATTACTGCAGAATGACTGTTACAGAATCACAGGATGTCAGGGGTTGGAAGGGACCTCTGAGGATCATCTAGTCCAACCTTCATCCCAGCACACCCAACCACTACACCACAGCCTCAAGTGCCAGATCTACTTTTTTTTTAAACACCTCCAGGGTTGGTGACTCCACCACCTCCCTGGGCAGCCTGTTCCAGTGCCTCACCACTCGTTCAGGAAAGAACTTCCTCCCAATATCCAATCGAAACTTACCCTGACGCAACTTGAGGCCATTTCCCCTTGTCCTGTCATTAGTAATTAGAGAGAAGAGACCAGCACCAGCCTCACTCCAGCCTCCTTTTAGGTAGTTGTAGAGGGCAATAAGGTCTCCTCTCAGCCTCCTCTTCTCCAGACTAAACAAAAACTGTTACCTCTGAATACTAAAATTCAAACATGAAGCACTAAAAAAGTTAATGACGTACCTTAAATCCAGTTGGGCACCAATCCACAAACTGAATGGTACGTTTAGTCTTGATAGTAGCGATAGCGGCATTGACATCTTTTGGGACGATGTCACCCCTGTACAACATGCAGCAGGCCATGTACTTGCCATGGCGAGGGTCACATTTTACCATCTGGTTGGCTGGCTCAAAACAAGCACTGGTAATTTCAGCCACAGTTAACTGCTCATGATAGGCTTTTTCAGCGGAGATGACGGGGGCGTACGTTACCAGGGGGAAATGGATTCGTGGGTATGGAACAAGGTTAGTTTGAAATTCTGTCAGATCCACATTGAGGGCTCCATCAAAACGCAGTGAAGCTGTGATGGATGAAACAATCTGCCCAATTAATCGGTTTAAATTGGTGTAAGTAGGACGTTCAATGTCAAGGTTACGACGGCATATATCGTAAATGGCTTCATTATCTACCATGAAGGCACAGTCAGAATGCTCTAATGTCGTGTGGGTAGTTAGAATTGAGTTGTAGGGTTCCACTACGGCAGTGGAAACTTGTGGTGCTGGATAAATCGCAAACTCTAGTTTAGATTTTTTGCCGTAGTCAACAGAGAGCCTTTCCATGAGCAGAGATGCAAACCCCGAACCAGTGCCTCCTCCAAAACTATGAAAGATAAAGAAACCTTGCAGCCCTGTGCACTGATCGGCCTACAATGAGGTAGAAAAAAAAAGTGGGAGAAAAAAAGTTATTATTTTGGAGAAAGCAGTATTAAAATAATCATTCAAAAGTATTTTTTGTTAGATTGCTACAATAAAACCCCAGCATTCTTGAAAAGTAGTCTTCCTTTTTTTCCTTGCACCTCTTTCACTCAGAAATACCAGTGCCCCTGCATAACTTTTTCTGAATAGGAATATTTTGATATTTAAAAGTTGCTTCATGGTCTTTGATGCCATTTTACTACTATAAGCAAGAGCAGCTGTGCACCGCTGTGACAAGTTAAAATTACAGCTGGGTGACAGCTTTAGAATCGGTTTATGTTCCTATTCTAGCCTTCAGCACGTATCAATGAGATGTTGAAAACTTTTAATTTTTGCAATTTTAAATAGACAATCCATATTTCACTTTGAATCACATCATCCTATGTGAGTTTCTCACAATGTGATGTCAGGATAAAGAAGCCTTGAGAAGCAGTTAAAATTGCTAAGCATGCCACCAAAACCTGAGGTTTGGGAACTGAAAATACTTTGCGTGACACATAACGACATGATTCAAACTGAAAATAACAAGCAAACGAAGAAGTATAACAGGGTTGCTATACTTGTTTAAGGCTTTTATAATATATTTCCGAGGTATCCTTAAAATACTTTCAAAAAATGGTATTTCACAGCCTAAAGAATTTTAAATTTTACTAACTGCTTTTTTATTTAATGGGCAGGTGCGGGAGCAAGGAGGTAAAAGCCTTCTTTTGTTTTAAACAATCAAATATGCACAAAATTCTCAGGGATAACACATAGCAAAGCATCATTACAGGCAGCTATAGACCTGTGTCAATTATTTTAAATACTGTCTTGCAGCATGAATTCTTACCAGTTTGCGAATGCGGTCTAGTACGAGATCAACCATCTCTTTTCCAATAGTGTAACGGCCTCGGGCATAATTATTGGCTGCATCTTCTTTCCCAGTAATGAGCTGCTCAGGGTGGAATAACTGCCTATATGTGCCTGTACGTACTTCATCTACAAGAAAAATCCCAAAATACCAAATGTAAGTTTGACCTGTTCAGTTCTGTGTATGCTGCCTAGTAACTACTCACTAAGTGCACGTCAAAGGAGTGCAGACAGCATTCCTGATTATATGCAGCTTGTCTGAGTAGCCTAAAACCTTGACACAATTCAGCCCCTTCATTTAGCGAAGAACATCACTCACAAAGCGGTATTTCTCCTGGAGAACACACTCAGAGTACAAGTACAGACAAGATTCCAGATCGCAATTAAACAAAACTCTGGATGCAGTGCAGCAGTCTAGAAAGATTATCCAGACTGTAAGAAAGTGTTATTGTTTTCCACGTTACCTGTAGACCGTTATTTCATTTTTTAAAAATAGCAATAACCTCAAATGTCAA
This sequence comes from Apaloderma vittatum, assembly GCF_000703405.1. NCBI lineage: Eukaryota > Metazoa > Chordata > Aves > Trogoniformes > Trogonidae > Apaloderma > Apaloderma vittatum. The sequence goes on from NW_009720738.1 coordinate 4,317, forward strand.
AATGGCATACAGACGGACAGCTTTTAAAATCAATAGTACTCTGAACAAACAAAAAAGACTGTAGGGAATCCACAGGGGATCTTCCCTTTTAACTGAAGATCGTTAACGTTGGGTACATACCAACTACAGTTGGCTCCAGGTCCACAAACACTGCTCTGGGAACATGTTTACCAGCTCCTGTCTCGCTGAAGAAAGTGTTAAATGAATCATCTGCGCCTCCAATAGTTTTATCACTGGGCATCTGACCATCAGGCTGGATCCCATGTTCAAGACAGTACAATTCCCAACATGCATTACCAATCTGAACGCCAGCCTGACCAACATGGATGGATATGCATTCACGCTGCAAATTAAAAACAGAACAACGATAATGAGATACGAAGCTACCTGTGATCGAGAATTTATTCTCATAATCACTAGCTATCTGTGGGCTGTATCTCTCCATGATCTTTCTCTGCTGCAGTATTCCCTGGTTGCTCCTGAGCGAGAATTTCACTGATCAAATTGTCTGCTGCTGGCAAGATTCTACACAGATGAGTTGACCTGGGATGACTTTGAGAGGGCTGAAGATCTTAAAGACAACATAGTCTCTATGACCGCACAAGGTGAATACAGATTCACCACCCCTTACCATGTTGCACATATATTACGTCTTTAATATTCTGCCTCTTCTCTTTCTGACCTTCCTTTACTTTTGGAGAATTTCTTTATATAATATTCACCAATTTCCTTGATTTCTTGTCAAACCCACCTAGAGGGGAACTGTTGCACTAATCTTTTCTGCAAAGCATCGTGTTTTCCTTTATAATAAGCATAAAGATATGTAGGCCCTAGGAATTCATACATATTTGTGCTTCTCTGTGAAATCATCTGAGAGACCCCATCAAATGTCATCTGCCCACTTTGAGCCAGCTCCTTGGATTCTGAGCAACCGTGCGGTGTCTGTTTCATCTCCAAACAGCTCGATTTTGTCTTACACCCGAAGCCGGTTTTCCAGCTATTACAGTGCCTCTAGGCAAAAGCAGAGCTGGAGAAGTGGTTCAGCCTGGGCTCTGCCCTTTCTGGCTCCCTGATCTGACTCTCGCGCCGTGGTTCTGTCACAATTGTCGCCCCC
>NW_009720739.1:0-215 GCF_000703405.1 Apaloderma vittatum
AATCAAACAAATTAAATAACTGAATAAGGGATGTCACTGCAATGGGGAGGAAGGCAGCGGTGGGGGGGCTGTGAGGATTTTTCTTCTGAATTGCCAAGCAATAGATAGGTAGATAGATAAATAAGCAATAGATCAATAGATCGATAGATAAATAAATAAATAAACAATCAAACAAATTAAATAACTGAATAAGGGAGGTCACTGCAAGGGGGAGG
>NW_009720740.1:0-2442 GCF_000703405.1 Apaloderma vittatum
CAGCCCAGGAGGGTGGTGGCACATCAGGAGAAGGATGTCCAGCAGGCAGATGATGATGGTGAAGACTGAAGTCTCTGGGGTGACCTTTAATTCTGTGCAGTGTCCAAAGGAGTCTGTGCCCAATGGGGCAGCCTGGAACTCTTGGGGGGCTCCTCACCCCAAACCAGTTGGGGTTCCTCACCCCAGGCAGGGCCTGGTGGTGGCTCCAACAGGGGGACATGGGGATGCGGTGGCTCAGAGGGCACCTTCGCCCTTGGCAGGACCGGGCAGCCCATTGAGGGGGCTCAGCGCCGGCCGGTTGCTCTCGTTCAGCCGCCGCACACGGTAGCTCTCGTAATGGACGTTGTGGGTGATGTCCTTCAGGTCCTGCAGGTGGGACCTGCCCAGGATGGCAGGGCAGGGCGTCAAGTCACTGTTTCCCCCTACCCTTGTCCCCTCCCAACCCAGGGTGCCATCCCATCCCGCACTCACCGGATCAGCAGGTCCCGCAGGAGGGGGAACTCACAGTGCTCCGGGTTCTCCACTGCAAAGCAAGGCAGAGTGGGCAGGAGGGCGGTGGGGGGATGCCCAGGGTGGGTATGGAGGTGAGGGGATACCTGTGGAGGCTCCTGGTACTACCGCAGCATCAACACAGCTCCACGTCACCATCCGCACCCCCCTCCCAGCACCTGCCCAGGCAGGGATGCACCCACTGGTGCTGCTTCCCGCACCCCTAGCGGATCCCACACACACACTTAAGGAGGGCTGGGGGAGTGAGGGACTCCGCTCACCTTCAATGATGCCCCACTTGGTCTTGCGGCCCAGCACCCTCTTGCCGTTCACCTGGTGCTCCTGGTCTGCCCCCACTACGGCGAAGGGGATCTTCTCCTGTGGATGCAGAGGAGCACGCTCACCCTGGGGTGCTCCCCTCGGCGGGTGGCTGTCTCCCACCATTGTCCCAGCATCCCAGCACTCACCCGGATGCGGTCATTCAGCGCCCTGTCATCTGGGTCCTGGTCGAAGTCCTGCTGTGGGTACACACTGATGACGTGGGTCTTCAGGTCCTCCTGGATCTGTGGGATACGGGGCTTGAGTTGGGATTGGGGGGCACACGGGGCACCCTGGGAGCAACTCAGGGACCTGCCCTCACCCGTTGCTTGAATTCCGCCCGTTCCTCCAGGGTGAGCGTGTCAGCTTTGGCTATCACCGGCACCACGTTGACAATCTTACTGAGCCGCCGCATGAACTCCAGGTCCAGTGGGCGCAGCCTGCCGAGGACCACCATCACCCCCGGGGTGATCCCACCATCATCACCTCAGGGTGAGACCAGCACCTCAACCCAAGGGTGATCCACCACCACCCCAGAGTAATCCACAGCACCATCAGCCCTGGGTGATCCCACCACCACCACCCCAGGGTGACTCACACCCATGTCGGTGCTAGCAGTGAGTACTCACCAGTGACCCGTGGGGGGGACAAAGTAGACACATCCATGAACCCGGGTATCTGGGATCTTCCTCTTGCGGGTGATGAGGATCTCCTCACGTAGGTACCTCTCATACTGCTCGTTGATGTATTTGATGATGGGGTCCCAGCTGAGGATGAGAAATTGGGGGAATGGTAGCTCAACATCCCTCCCCACTTCATATTGCCATCCACCAAGCTGTGATGCTACACCCCGTTACATCCTACCAGTTCTCATTGTTGATCTGGTCCCCAAATCCTGGCGTATCTGTCACTGTCAGCTTCATCTTCACACCCTTCTCCTCAATAACTACGGGGCAGAGATGTGGGTCAGTGGGGACCAAGCACTGGGGAGAAGCAGGGGACCCGTGGATCCTCAGGGTTGGTGGGACAGCACCCCATGGTGGTGACCTTACCATGGGTGATGGACTGCAGCTGCACCGTCTTGGGGATGCGTTCCTCCTGGCCAGGCTGTGAGGCTTTGCGGCTCACCTTAGACTTGAAGAGGGTGTTCACCATTGTGGACTTTCCGAGCCCGCTCTGCCCTACGGGGGACACCAGCAGCTCCAGTTTGTTCCTCTCCCCCTACCTCAATAAATTCATTCCCCCAGTACCCCTAGGTGCCCATCTGGGAGCAGTCCAGCAGTTGGGATGAGCTCATCACTACAGAAGCTGTGCTTCAATTTACCTCCACTTAATTTCCTTAAAACTCTTTAAAAAAATCCCTGATTTTCCTCCTCGGCACAGCAGCATCAGGTCTAGGATTTCCCACCCCTGATCTGGAGCAAACTCGGTGCTCACCCACAACCATGATGTTGAACTCGAAGCCCGTCTTCATGGTTTTGATTTTCATCTGCTCCAGCACAGCTTCGATTCCCACATAGCCGAAGAGCTGACGACCAGGTGGGCCTGACGCCGCGGTGACGGGCATCTCCTCCTCTTCCTCCTTCACTGCCGGCGGCTCCATGCTGCGCTCCTCGGGCTCCAGGCTGCTCCCTG
>NW_009720741.1:0-6285 GCF_000703405.1 Apaloderma vittatum
GCCTAAAGAAGGGGCTTTCTAGAAAGGATGTTTTTGCCCTCAGACCGTCAGCAAATGCCAGCTCAGTGACTTTTTAATGAAATCTCTCCTGTAAACCATCCGTCATTAACACATAAATTTTGCCGCGTGTAACGGACAGATCTCATGTTGTCTCCTTGCTATGGGCAGCCGCTTTTCTAGAATGCTTACTTCAATTTTTTTAGGAAGTCCTCCGAGGAGCTGCTTTATGGGGATTCAGCATGGCCTGAACATAAGCTAAGGGCCCAGATCCTAATTCCGAGTGATTCCATGAAATTATATTTGGTTTCTGTGGCTGAGCTACAGGAGGGTCATGGCTGCACATTAAAGTTTCAAGTTCAGACGTTCTGCACCTCTTGGGTAGTACTGTTAGTGTTGTTCCTTGCATTTCTAAAAACCTGCAATAAACTGCAGGCTTGTAACCTCTGTCTGGGTTACGTGATAGCGGAATTCTTCCTTCTGTAGAAGAGGTTATGTCCAGCAGTAACAGTGCCCTCTAATGACATACAGGAGGAGGAATGTTCTAGTGGAAAAATCTCTGGAAACAATCAAGAAAATGTTGCCCAGGAAGCCTTTGAGGATTTTCCATCCAAATCTCAAGAAAACCTGTATGCTTATTTCTGTATTAGGAAAAAAAAAAAAGAGATCAGCAGTGAATTTGAATCTTAGTATGAAGAAGATGAGGGTGTGGAAGATGGGAGTTTGTCTTGTGTGTGTTATTTGGGGTTTTTTTTGCTGTTCCAGGTGGTCTTTGTAACCTGTGCCTGGATAAAACTAACAAAGACTACATCTTGGAGGCAAACGGGGTAGAGCCCATCATCAACTGCCTCTCCAGCTCCAACGAGGAGACGGTCATGTCGGCAGTCACGACGCTGATGTACCTGACGACGCCCCAGTCGCGCCAGCAGACCACAGCTCTCCCCGTGGTGGAGTGCATGCTCCGCTTCTCCCTCTCAGCCAGCCGAAGGCTGAGCAACCTGGCGACCATCTTCCTGGAGGATTACTGCACGCCGCTGCAAGTGGAAGAGGCCAGGAATCTAAGCAAACACACAGCAGTGGGGATTCCTCTCCCTAAGGACTGAAGCTCTCGGAGCAGCACGGAGCTGAGAGAGAGACCTCCCTCTGTTTTCCCAGGGCTCCACTTTCTGCTCAGCAGGTCAAGAGCGTGTCAAAAGTAATATCAGAGGGAATCGGTCATACCAGCCGTGGATTGTGGTTAACGAAGAGGATGGTATAGCACTGCTGTGTCTGTCAGGCCAAGCACACAGCTAAAAGTGCAAGCAAATATTTAGAATAAAACAGGTCATGGCTGTTGGAGAGCAGGTTGCCAAGTGCAGCCCAGCACCCAGCTTGCACAGATAACACTTCCCAGCAATTGGGGGTTTTTCTGCTTGAGTTATTGGGCAGCTGACATCCCTCCCTCCAGTTCCTGGCTGGCTTTGCTACAGCTCTCCTTCTCAGCGTGAACTCAACTGACTTTGAAATGTCACCGAACCTTATTTCTCCTCCAGAAGAAAGCATTTCCCTGCCCTGGCGGTTTGCAATCTTACTGCATCCCTTTGGTACTAAATATGCCATCCTGTAATCGTGGCATAGGCACCTGGCTAGTAAATCATGGTGCAGGACAGTTTGTAGCTATCCTATAAATCGTGAACTGAGAAGTTGTTTTTCTTCTATTGCTGCTGGTGAGGAAGGTGAAGATTAAAGAAAAAGGGCTCATGGCAGTCTCACTGGTGAGAACAGCTGTCTTGTAAAACCTTCTCTTAATAAAACATTAACTTAAATGCTATGTAAACAGTTTTGTGTAAGCTCATAAATATTTTTCTACAGCACTTGCAGCTCAGCCTTCACCCACCTTTACTTGTGCACATGGGCTAGAAACTGAAACCAGCTTGGTCTCCTTTAATTATCAGCCAATGATGCAAAAGGCAACCCCAAAGCCAGGGTGGCTAAATACATAAAATGTAAAAGGGTTTGGCTGTTGTGCACAGTGCTCCCAGACAGACACCCACACCTTGTCTGCTCAAGTTTCAGAGCTTGGCGTCCTCTTTTTTTTGCAACTCCACCCACAGTCAGCCCATAACAAACAGGAGTGAGGTTAAAGGCACATGCACACAAGAAAAAAAGACAACACAACCACCAACCCACAACTGCTTGTATTTCAGTTTCCCTTCTCCAACAGCAAGCATCCAAAACTCTGCAGAGATTAACTAACTGAATGCAGAGCAACCTTCCAGAAACACGGAGTCAGCTCTGCAGCATGTCTAACAAGGGCAGCTCATTCCTTACTATAACCGACCCCTGTGGTGCCCCTGCCCTGGCGATGGCGCTTGCTGCCTCCTGCGAATGGGTTTCCATCGGGTTGGTTGTTGCCCTGGCAGTGGGAAGAGCACAGCACCCGCTTTTCACGTTACTGCCGGCGCTTGCTTTCCAAAATGGACCTCCAGTCATCCGCCCAGGAGAGCAGCCGCCGCCGCGGGGCCTGCAGCTGGACGTGCCTGTTGTGGCAGCAGGTAAACAGGACGTGCTCCCAGCTCGGGTTGGGGTTCGCGCCTGAGGAGGTCAAGGGAGGAAAAGCTGGAGTCAGCTTGGGGGGGCGGGGGGGTCCTCCCCAGCTAACAGCAAGCAACGCAAACGCTTTCCAAACCTCTAATGGTATCCTTGTCATCAAACAGCAAGTCAGCAGATACGACGGTCTTGTCTCGGGTTAGAATAATCCGCTCCACAAACTCGGGTCCCAAATGTTTCTCTACCCACTTGTACTGCAGAGGCAAGAAGTAAGGTGGGAGAAAATCACGCCGTACTTTCAGTTTGCACCTTGCTTGGGTCAGATCAGCCCTAATGCAGCAATAAACCTGTCTCTGAATCCCCACCACAGAGACTGGCTGGGGGCCAGGACACCCCATTAACCCGTACTCTTCCGTCAGCGCTGTGTTTGATGCGCCTAACTGTCACCGAGTTTGCTGAGCGGCGCTGGCTGCTCGCCCAGAACACGCAGATTGTGCCCATCTAAGTAATTGCAGCGATTAAGGTTCCCCCCGCTCTGTTCTTGTGCCAGGGGCAAGGGGACCAATTCCAACGCTCTAGCCTCCTCCTAATTCAGCACTGGCCTCTTTCAGGATAGCTGGCTATCTCAGGCTCTGGATTTATACAGAACAAGGTCTTGTCAGCTGAGGAGCCTCCAAGCATAGAATCCGCTGGGAATATCACATCCTGTGCCTCAACAGTTCCTTTGCCATCACCTGGCATCACGAGGCACTCTGAGATTCCCTGTCCTGCGCTATCACTGTGTCTGGGAAGCTCCTCCTCAGACAGGGTTCACAGGGAAGCCTGGCAGCCTGCGCCAGCTACTGCCTTTACAAATTAATGACATTAAGGAAATGAATGACATTGAGTGGTATGAAATAGCAAGCCCTTGCAAAAACAGCATTAGAACCAGTAAAATAAATTCTCTCCCACCTTTTCCACAATGCAGTGCTCGTATTTCCGGAGAGGACTTGTGCAAATAAAGACGTCGGTGCTGAAAAGAAACAGCGTTCATTAGCAGTCAGGAGAAAGTGTGTGAGATGATGGGAAAAATGCTGCAGAGTGCCAAGTGTCCTTACTCCTGCATGTGGATCATCTCCTGCATGGCTTCAAGGGCTCCTGGAATTGGATCCAACTCTAGAAAGAAGCCAGGTGATTCATAGATGGTGGCTACCTTAGCCTGCAAGAGACAGGAGGACAATTAGCAATGCCCGTGCTTTTATCCGTGCACAATTGTCCAGGCAGCCCGAGCGTAACAGGCCAGCACTTCAGAGAGCGAGGTGATGCTTCACACGAGTGCATCGTAAAGCTTCTCACCTTCAGTGTTCCAGGAAAAATCCAGCTCGGGCTACAAGAATGAGGAGTTACTCTCTGGTGGCTTGTTCAGAGTGATGAGGTAGAGCTGGTCCTGACCTGGCTTCTTTTCTACCAGCTGCCCCGTGAGCCACGCCACAGACCCGGCCCTCATCTACAGCTCGACTTGCTGATGTCTGGCAGGGAGAGCTCGCGCCTCATCCCATCGCAGCAGGTCTCTCTCTCTCGCTGTCCCCTAACTCATTCAAAAGAACAAGTTGAAGGCTGCTGCTCCTGCCATGTTTGACTGAAATGTGCTTATGGCTCAGGAATTTACCCGAGGTGAGAGGGCAGCCACACGTACAACCCAATAGCCCTCTTCTTCGGAACAAAAAGGACAATGTGGTGACCGTGCTAATTACAGTCCTCAGCAGAAGGGCCAGGTCAGCACACCCACACATTTGGGGTCAATCCTTTTAGACTGGAACAAATCAGCAAGAGAGAAGGAAAAGGACAAGAGAGCTAGGAAAGCTACATTTCTTAGATGCTTTCTGTGATTTTCAATCACATGCTAAAATAACAGTTATTAAAGGAGCAGGCTGGACTTCAGCACGGACAGCCTGCGCACCCTTACGAGCCCCAGCCAGGCTGGGTTTGGTGGTGATCCAGGTGGGTCTCACCTACTGCTCCCCTCATCTGGTGGTGCCACACGAATCAGAGAAACCGTTAATGATAAATAAGTGGGAAGTGAGGTTCTCTCTCAAGTCAGAATAATTTTTAAGTGAGTGTAAGTAGGAAAGAAACAAGATTACTGGAGAAGCAATGTTTTCCCAGGCTGAAGTAGTCCAAAATGGTGTAAAAAGGTAAAAGGAATTTAATGTGATACGGTAAAGTGGCATCCTTAATCTCTAAAAGGAAGTGTAGTGTTTCCAGGACAATTCCTGTGCGTCTAGGTAGGACTGTCCTTCCAGTTCTCCTTTTAAAAATTAATTTACTGGTACAACATTCTCGTACCTTTTATTATTAGGAAGCTCACTGGTTTGAATCCAACTCTGCTTAGTTAGTTTCAAAAATTGCTCCCTGGTGACTGCTTAGTGGTCTGTGTTAAATCAGAGCGTTTCAGAGCAGGTCACAGGAGACGGCTCCCCCTGACCAAACCCATCGGGACCAAGCACCCACAGCAGCAGCATTAAGGGCTGAGTGCACGGTTTCATTTTCAGAGAAGTTAAGCTTCCAATTTCTCTTCTGCCCTAAGACACATTAATCTTACCTTTCCTGGGGACGTACAGTGAACTTCAGAGGCATCAAGAAAGCATTTTTCTGCAGGTATTAAAGTCGCACATTCCCGTGCCACTGAACAATCTGAAAAACTGACATTTTAAATAAGTGTTCTTCAAAGGCAGGCTGGCAGCCTTTGCTTAGAAATTGTACAAGACTGTTCTATAGTCCTGCTGATGGTCTCCTTGCTCTACATCAACATAAAAAGCATTTCAATTAAGCAGCAACGAGAAGGAGTCAGCATTAAGTCTCCCAGATCATGATGCTTACTCAACTGTGATAATTTAGAAATACTCATAAATCAACAGCCAGAAATCTGGAAGCACTGCCTGATTTCACAGGCAAATCAGAAGAGGTGAAGGAGTCTAGGGTGAAGATGTGGCAATCAGATCTGCCCAGATCTCTGTTGCCATGCAAAGCCCCGCTGGTCTGTGCAACAATTCCCTGGAGCTCTTCCCAAGGAGATTCAATTACACAATCAGGGCTTGTGTGTCTGAAAGCTCTTTTATCTTACAGCAAGACACCAGAAACTCGCAAGAGTCTGCCACGTCACGAAAACAGTCTGGCTTTGCCAGAGAAAGAAATTGGATTTGATGAATCTTAGAACCAAAAGCCATCTCTCCCATTGCAAAAAAGCACTATAAAAAAAAAAAAATTAAAACAATTTTCTTTCCTCCTTATACCATCATTGCTGAACATTTCCATTTACCTTCCATTAGCAAGATAACAACTTACAAACCTGGAGGAATTACATCTAACCCTAAGCTTTCTGATTTGCAATACTTGAAAATAATTCTAGAAATTTCTGGCACTGCTGGAGATGTTGAATCCTTTTTTGAAGCTGTCTGTGGCCAGGTAACACATTGTAAATCGCCTGGGGGAGAAATCCCCGTCACCAAATTTCTACACGCACGCAGGAGACCAGACAGGCAAGTACGGGAAAGAAACTCTTGAACAAAATACTTTTTAAATGAAACGTGAAATTAATGATTGATTTATGATCAAAAAAGAAAGAAAAAACAAAGTAATGATTCAAGTTTCAAGAGGCAGCTGTGCTAAGCACTAGCAAAGCATCGACACTTAGTAGGAGGGCAACGCAGAAATCATCATCACAGTATTTCCCACAGCCCCGTCACCATAGAATCTCAACACAGTGGCCTTTCACGGACA
>NW_009720741.1:6371-7973 GCF_000703405.1 Apaloderma vittatum
CAGGCGGCCCCGCAACCCCCCAGGCCCCGCTGGCGCAGGACGGACAAGCAGCGCGGAGCCTGGGCTGCGGGTTCCTGCTAAAGCTTTTCCTGCAGCTCAGGGTGGAGACTCTTTCTCCCACATCCCAGAAACCCTGTTACCGCCGTGGCAGAACTAACAAGGCCTCTTATTTTTAACCAGCTGTGGTATTTACATAAAACCTGTAGGAGCTTTAAAACTTTATTGTTCTGCCAAATATACCTAAAGCAGCCCAGAGATTACTGAAGAGGGAGACAGACACACAACTCCACAAACCTAATTTCCTTAGGAAGCCGAGCTAATAACGAAGAGTAAGATAAGAGCTTCCTGCCAGTGATGATCTGCATGGGATTCAAACCAGTTATATGGTTATTTCGTTGACACACCTAAGGTCTGGGATGGAACAGGATGAGCACGAAGCAAATTAGGGAACAGGAACACCAGAAATAGAACAGAATGCAAATTCTACAACAGATCAGACTGTAGACCTTCTAAATAAGAATAAAAACCCATGACCTTAAATTCCCTGCAGTTATAATTTTTTCCCAGTATACCTAAAGAGGATTCAGTTAAGGAATACTCACTTAAGCAATAAATCACTGTCTGTTCATCTCAAGTGATAAACAAATCATGCCTACTCCCTGGATTTACAAGATCCTAGTTCCAAGATGTTTTAAGCATCAAAAGTCATCGATTAGAGCTCGGTCAGCCTGGAGCCTGCGGAAATGCTGCGTGGACCCAGCATGCCCACCTGTCCCACGGGTGCAGAAGCCTGTACTTTGCTATGGAACAGGAGGGAAATGAATGTGGGTTGTCCATTCTCAGCAGTGAAAAAACATAGAGGATCTCAAAATTCGCAATGAACTTCTCAGGGAGAGTTTACAGCACAGCCTGGGTCAGGATCCACTGTGTTTTCTTACGGAGTCCCCGACTGGCCTGCGGTAACCAGAAGGAAGCACTAAGCCTGGATTCACAGTAGTTCTAATTTTGCCTTGCAAACGTCCAATATTCAGTCAGTCATTAGCAAACATGAAAAATAGCATCATTTTCTGATTTTTACACAGTTTCAGATCGCTCACCTACCGTGCACTTTGCTTGTCAGAGCCTGCTGAGGGAAATGACACAGATAGGAGGTTTTTATTAGCTATACACAACCCCCATATAGTGTTTGTATTTCTTGTCCTGCTATGAAGCTACATTAACACTTGCAGAGTGCTCAGGCAAGTTATTGCCAGCTTTAGGAAAGTTATTACCACTGCTGCATTGCAAGGGCAGCTTACAGGCAGGCAAAGAACAAGCTGAAGACAGTTCAGCAAATAGCTTCAGTTATTTTTACAGCAGAACCACTCATTCCCAATTCCCACACACATCTCTTTGTAAAGGGCTGGCAATCCTCCTGGAAGAAGGCCCTAATTATTACTATACAAATGAAGGCTGCTAGCATCAAACAGCCCTTTGTAGCACCCCCAACCCCCTCCCCCCAACGCACACACTTTGTTTTTGCATATCCCCGGTCAGTAGGAAATGAGGGTTTCCTCCGCTCGCAGCAGGGTGCAAGGCAAGGGACTAAGGGCAGCTTCTCAA
>NW_009720742.1:0-437 GCF_000703405.1 Apaloderma vittatum
TTACTTACTGTATTTTCTAGTAATGGTAAAACATACATTCCTTCCTGTATTAAACTTCTTAAAGCAAGTGTTGGTATATGATTCTTTTTCTGCCTGGAATCTGGAACTCAGTATCGCCATTTCAACACTGAGACCTTTTCTACCTGTAAAGTTCAGTATCAATAAATTATTTAGAGGATGACCAGTATGTCAGGGAAATCTGTTTTCTTGTTGGGAGATATAAACCTTTAAACCATGTCTAAGTAACAAGTTAATTTTCTATATTGCTGTTGTGTGCTGTGTCCTTAAACCACCTGAAGAGGTTTCCTGGGGCTGTGCTGGGAGACAGGTTCTCTGCTAGGCCTCAGAATGTGTGATGAGTGTACTGTTCTACAAATTACTGTGATTTAGTACATGAAGTTATCTTATTGTTAAAGCTATTCTAGTATGAGCTCAGA
>NW_009720743.1:0-46493 GCF_000703405.1 Apaloderma vittatum
GTTTCCTCCAAACCGGGACCCTCTGTTTAGTTACTGTGTAGCCTGGTGAGACTCCCCTGGGTAAGGAAATCCTGGGAAAAGGTGGTGTTTTTTTGTTTTGGTTTGTTTGTTTGTTCTTTTCCCCTGGGAGAAAGGAAAGTGGTCTGCAGCGCTCAGGGGCGCCCGCAGGTACCTCTCGCCGGGAGGACAAGGAATGCGGGACAGGGATGGCATTTTGGGGGTGGACAGGGGACACAGGGGTCTCTCTGTCACTGCAGACGGTCTGAGCCCACGGCTGAAGCTGAAGGAAGACGCTAGACGTGGAAAGCCCTGCTGGGGTTTCAGCAAAAACTTCTTCAGATCTCCTCCTACACTCCAGAGCCGGCTGGGTGGAACTGCAGCCCCCGCCTCCCAGTATCTGCCCGTATCAGAGCTGGGGGCTGCTGGCCTCTTTATTTGCACCAAAAAAAGCCTTAGGCTTTCACAGTTCTCACTCCCAGCTGCTAAGCATCACCTCTAAGCCAGCTGTCTGCCCATGGAGAACCCATCCTGAAGCAGGTAAGAGAGCCGCTGCATAAAGGTGAGCTGGACAAGCCTAATCATAGTTTTACATGTAGCTACATGTCTATGTCCTGAGAATATGGGTGGAAATATCTGCACCATTAACAGTGGCAAATCCCTCCATAATTCCTGCATGGGAAAAAAAAATCACAACCTTCAACTTTGTAACTTGGTTGAAATTATTTCTAATAGCGGAACAGGACAACATTCTTTTTCTGCTGAGGCAAGTAAGTGATCTCGACCAGGTTGTATCATCCTTCTCCCTTTCTTTTTAAACTAAAAAGCCACTTAGGCTTTTGGAAAAGATTCTTCGCTTTCCTTTCAGCATTTTCTAGGGGTTTTAAATTCACTGACCAGCTTATTTTCCACCATTGCTCATTTCCCTGCTTGTGTCTGCATATGATTTTGTTCTTGCTTTATTTTTCCTGCAGATGCCTGTGGCTCTTCTTCCTCTCTCCGGGGCTCAGGCAGAGAACTGTGGGTCTCACAGAACCATGTCAAGTCCAACCCTGGTCTGACAGTTTCCCTTCTGTTAAATAAGGATAACAACATGAGTGTAGGTGCTGTCTGGGACAGACAGCAGGTGAGGAAAGGTAAAATGCAGCCTTAGGGAAAGGGGCCTTTCTCAACAACAGGCACAGATCCTCAGTGAGGAAAGCAACCCAACGGCATGGAAGGGACAATTCATTCACCTTGGGAGAGCTGAGGGAAAAAGGATGGAAGATTTATATTTCTCCCAGAGAATGAATTTAAATCAAGTGAGTATCTGAATGTGGCCAGTTAATTTCAGTCACAGGATCTAACTTTTCCAGTCACTGGAGAGGGTGGCAGGACAGATGTCCAGGCAGGGAGTCACTAGAGATTGCTCCAGGATGAACAAAGAAAAATCACCCCCTCTGGGGCAGATGGAAACTTTCAGCTCTACAGACATTAGCTGATGATGTTTTTATGTCGATGTGAGGAGTTTAATGTATTCTGATCTAGCAAGAATGGGTTTGGGAGGGCAAAAATGTTAAGAGGTGCAAAATAGGATCAGCTTTTGTCTTTCAACCATATCAAATAGCCCTTGCTTGTTGCTCACTCTCTCAATTTTTTTTTGTTCATCTAAACATCAGAATAGGAGTTGGAAATGAAAATCTGACAGTATGGCTGGGTCTGGAGCTGCCTGCAGCTGAGATCACATCTAGTGAAGTAAGAGACATCTCATCTGGACAACGGGGTATGAAGACCCAACTGTGTGAAGTGTTTATAGTCCAAGGCTCTGACCTCATGTAATTTTACATGCAGTGGGAGAAGTCCTGGCCCTGTCTCTAGCTGTGGGCTGGCTGAGACTCCAGTGGGTGAGTAGTTACTTTTAAGCTGATGGAATCATTCAAATTGCTCTCAACTTCACCGGGTTAAGACCCAGATGTCAAACTAGTTTTGACAGACAGATAAAAGAGCAGGATGGAGGCAGGCAGCAGCATACAGGCAGGAAAAAAAGTGTGTTTTACCATTAGATAAGGAAAGCCAAACCAGACAGACTCCAGTTCCCAGTTCCCACATGTGCTTTATGACTCAGGGTGCTCTTCCTGGCCCAGATCTTTTGCAAAAAGGTGAAAGACAATAATAAAGACAGCTACCAAACAAATGCAGTCTGGATGAATCTTTAAAATGAGGCAATGAGGAGGGAATAAATCACATTTGCCAGCATCTGCTGCATTCTGTTTCAGTTCATCCTAACCAATTAGACAGAGTGATTTCAACTGCTCTTTTACCTCCAGCCACCACATCGTCCTTCCCTAGAGCTGCAGCCTTCTTTAGAAACTTTGCACACATAAAGAGTTTTACAGCAGGAGTGAACTTGCTTCACTGCAGAGGAACAGGGTTATGCACCCTCAGAGAGCTGCTATTGCAAGCACCCTGTGCAACCAGGCAGGTATTGCACTGGTGGGACCCAGGACACATTTCCAAGCTGCTCTTTGCAACAACATGGGTTGGAAAAATATACGTTTCATTGCCCCAAACCAAAGCAATCTTCTGCTAAACCACATGCGTGTAGGGGTAACTGGGCAAGATGCTCAGATTCCTTAAAGTGGCCATGCTGAGAAACCAGTGGTTTTGCCCTGTCCTGAGTGAAATAGTAGCCTAAGACCTATGCTCTGGGCCGAGTTGCATTTGGAGCATTTGTTTTTGCAGACACCTCCCATTTTAGGTGACTCTGCTTCATAACTACCTCAGTCACCCATGGGATGTGGGAGAAAGAAGAGGGGGTGGGAGCCCTGGGAGCAAGGACTTTTCTGGTTCTTCTCCCAAGGACTGCTGCAGTGAGCAGTCCAAAGTATCCTCCAGCCTCAGAGCCGGTGGTGGCCTCTGGAGAGTGCTTCAATGATACAGAACCTGCTGATGGTGCTCTTCACATGTCCCTGAAATACCGCATCTCTTACTAACAACCAAACATTGGCTGAAAGCTGTGTTGAGTACCGCCGCCTGGAAATAACAGCGGTTGGGCTTATTCCCACCCTCAGCGCATCCCTCGCTGAATCCATCCATGCTCTAAACTCCAAGACAGAGATCCTCAGAAGAAGCTTGAGAGACGCTGCCACCGCAGCTACTTTGTGTGATGGAAAGGCTTCATCAACAGAAGGTAAATCATGTTGCTCAACAGCTCATATGTGGATGAAGTGACTACAGCTTGGGGAGGGTGAGGGGAAATCCTTTCCTTCTAGGAGATTTCCCTCACGGGATGCCACCTCTCAGAGGACAAACATGTGATTGCTGCAAGGACAGTGAAATAGGAGACCCGGAGAGTCAACTCCGTGGCTTATAACCACAACTAGCACACGTACGGGAGTCAGAACACCACGCTGCTCAGCTGCAGGATCAGCAGCCATGCGAAAACCAGTCCAGGACACCAGGCTGTGACAGCCAGGGGGTCAAAGGAGTCACATCTTTCTGAGCTACTCCATTTCTTCAAGATGAAAGGAGCAGATAACCAAATCAAATAAATTCTTCCTGAGAACTAACAATTTGGATCATTAACATATTTGTAGGTAATTGTGCAACAAGGTCGAGGCAAAAATCATTTATTCACAAAAAATATAGGTAAAGTATATACCAAACCAAGGAACATCCGGGAAAAATTTCTAAAGAAAGAAACTTGTAAACTATTCTTCACCTTTGTGGGGAAGTGTGGTTTTTTCCACTACAAACACTCTGGATTCCCCCCTCCAATTAATTTTGATATAAAAATTGTGAAGTTGTCTTTTATTCCTATGGAAATAAAGGGGATGGGAAAAAAATGTTTCTTTCTTCTTGTCTATTTACCAGAAATAATGCTATTAACAGAAACATCTACTTGTTTAAACTTGATAGAAAACAAAAAAGATTCTAAGAAAAATCTGAAGAAATCTAAAGGGACTGGTACGATGATTGTAATACAGCCATAGCACAAGTCCAAAGAACCCCTCTTGGTCAACCTGTCTGATCAACAAGCTGCTCTGAACAGCCTTGACCGTTCTCTAACAGGCTAGACTTCCCTTCGACTATCCTTCTACCCTGGAAGGACTCAGATTATGCAACACCCAGAGGCAGTGGAAGAAACCATTGTACAAAATCACTGAGGACAACCCCTGCAAAGCAGATCTTCTGAAGAAACCTCAGTCCCCTGCTTTTCAGCTGCCTCCAATTCTCCTTAAAAACTGTCATGTCCCAACAAAATGCTGATGCATGCTGACCAGGTTTCCCAGGTTTCGTTCAGAGGATGTGGGGTAGGCGGTTAAAGCTTAGTGCCCTGCAGCCTTGTCCTACAAAGCTCATTCACAGCCCCTCCTGAGAAATTTTGATGCTTCTACCATATAAATAGACAGCCAAGTCCATGGGAGAACCCCGCCCACTGGACCTGCCAAAAGCCTCTGCAAATCCATCTCAAGATCACAGGAACAGGTAGGAAAACTTCACCTGGGTACAGTCACTGCAGCAGGAGTGTTTTGTGCACTCTCATGCTATCTCCCTCTCCCTGATGTCACATGTTGGCTGGAGCCCTCTCCATGCTGGGAAGCTCTGCCTCTGCCCCAGTGCTTGAAAGCCACCATGGGGGAAGGCACTTCACACACCTTCTCTCCACCACAGCCCTATCGATCCCCCCAAAACTGCCAGCACCTGCATTTTTTAGTGAAATTAAGAAACTAATATCTGAGTACCCCAGATGCAGCACACCAGGACTCCCAGGCAAGGACGTCACTGTAAAATTCTCCCTTGCTCATTTGCTACTCTTTTAAAACTACCAGACCAACCAGCTGCAAGCCCAGGCAGATGGTTAAAATCCCACCTTGCTAGCTTAATACCAGCTCCCTTTTTCCTCTGTTTAATGCTCCTGCCAGCACTGATTTCATTCACTCTATCCATAATAGCTTTTTCCCTCCCCTTAGGCCAGGAGCACACCTCTGTCATGGAAAATTTCCCTCTGTCTCGTACCTTCAGCCCCTGTCTGCCTGCAGCCAGGCTGGCAGGTTGTTTTTTTCTCACCGCTTAAAATACTTTTGAAACAAAGGCTCTTTAATCCTCTCAGCCTAGCCAGGGACCTCTGGCAATCCCCTTCTGGTAGTGCAGGGAGAGCATGAACTTCATCAGGAGGGATGGGGCACCCCACGAGCTGGTGGGACAAGGTGGATGGAGGCTTGAGATGGTGGGAATGGAGCAGGGATGGGAGAAGGGAGAGTATCCCAGCCAGGGTGCAGAGATGAAACCGGGAGATGTTGATGGGGTGGGGGAAGGAAAGCAGAGATCCTCCCACCCAACCCACATGCCCACTTACTAGACTGGAGAGGGGTCTGCAAGACCTACAATGCCAGCGGGGACCCAGGGGCTGGCAGTCTAGCACAACACCTCTGCTGGGCATAAATTCTGGCAAGAGAAGAGGCAAGTCCAGGAGCAAGACTCCTACCTTCATGTTCCCCAGGCATAAAGGGGGTGGCCTGACCTGCCCAGCCATTCTTTGCCAAATAGGGACATTTCACCACGTCTGTGTTGGTGGAGAAGCTGCCTGTCCAGAGGGGAGATAACTTGACTAAGGCTGTGAGGACCTCACTTGCCTTTAAGACCACTTCACAAATGATCAGTAACTAAAATTTCATGCAATGACTTCAAAGTACATGTGGTGCATGAAGCAGGTCTCCAGCCATGACAGACCAGTGTTCATAACGTCATTTCCTCATGAGAAGGTGAGAGAGATGACTCGCACTCAGATGAGACTGGACAAGGATGAATCACGGTGTTTGCCTCGCATTCCTCCTAGCCAAAACCATCCCTGTCTGGTGCTAGTTGCAGCTGTGAGAACCAACCTAGACATTTCTTTATTTTGGGGTCCACAGATATCCAGTTAGTTTACTTCCATCTGCCACCTCTAAAGTGCTGTGAACACAAGAGTCCTCCAGCTGAGATGGGACTCTCCATATCACAGCAGTGTCTGATGCAGGTAGGCAGCTGGCACCAGCATCCATGTCCTGGGCACTTTCTGTCAGAGCTGAGTGCCTGGGGAGAGCGTTTATGGTTCATCTATCACTGCTTGCTCTGGAGTAGCTGTTCTGGAGGACCACACCATATCATTTCTGTTTCTGCAGTGGTACCCCAGCTGCATCCAGGCTAGTCAAGGTGTGATGTGTATTTGGTGAATTGCTTCTGTTCAGATGAGAAACAATTGATGCCAGTCAGCAGCACATTTGGGCCAGCTCTATGGCCTAGGGAGGCTGGTTTCACCAAAAGCACCACTCGTACCTGCCCAGCCCCTCCAAGCAGTGTGAGCTACAGGAACCCAGGCATCTTTGCTGGGTCTCCAAGCCTCTCTCACACCTCTTTCTCTTGGTTTTTTGTCTTTGTGCTTGCAGCTCCCAGGGCTGTCCTTCAACTCACATTCCCTGCTCACAGTCCTTACCCCAGGTACTATGACACAGGTCACTGATTTGCCCCTCTTGCGGCAGCAAACCATGACCATCCACACAGAGGTGGACTTGACAGAGGTCCAAAGTACTCCCAGACTCCTGGTCCTGCATCTTCTCTGTTCATATTGCCAGCTTGAAGCCACATTGTAGCCTGGACCGGAAGGGTCAATATGATGCTACAGAGGAACTGTAGATTTTTATAACGTATCAGGTTAAAGGGGTCTCAGGGTTCCTCTAGAAGGTTGGTAATAAGGCCAGCTCCATCTGGTAATGCCACCTTGAGTATAAATAATGAGGGAGACAGATTTAGACTTGAAAACTGGCTTGGATCCTGGATACCCAACAGGATAGAAGCAAAACAGGACACTGGATCCTCCCCCTCCCCTTACCAGCTAAACATGGAATAGAGTTCAACCTGTACTACATCTCAGCTTCAGGAAGGGCCCATGAGCGTGGATCAGAGACCACAAGATGTCAACCTCAAACATCCTTATTTGAAAACATCCAATACAGTGTGTCCTTGGGGAATGGTCAGAAATTATTTTGCCCATTTCTAAATGGGGATAGCAAGTAGAGCATAAAGGATTGACTCATCTGAAATAAAGCAGAAAACCAGTGGCTTAATCAGGACCACAATTCAAATATTCTCTGATGGAACCAAGAATCTTACTGACTTTGCAGACATGTCTAATTAGCATCTCTGGAAGCTTTTCCCACATACATCATGTTGTTTGAGTTACACTCAAACACGCATTTAGTTCTTGTTTGCATGGAATATATTTTTTACCATGATTCTGTAGGATGGAGTGGATGGCTTCACTAGACAGGTTAAATTTCCTCTGAACCTTCATAATTTAGCATTTGAATAGGAAAAAGTGAATAACAGATTCTGTGGTGGAATTTCCTCAATGAAAATCCTGTGGCAAAAGAGCACAAGATCCTTCTTTTTTCCAGTGCAGCCAGAACTTCGGTATTTGTCTCACCCTCTCCTCTGCCTGCTCCATCTGACAGGCTTGAGTGAAATCAGTGGTGAGGAGGCTGTCTGCAAAGCATGGCAGGCCTGCGGAGAAGCTGAGATGCCAGGGGAAGAGAGGATTTCTCTCCCAGGGATGACCAAGATGATGTTTTGTTCTTGCAGAGGAAATATTGAATTAACACTTAAGCAGAGCTTCATGATAGGAGCTAAGCTGAGAGGGAAGTGTTATCCCTTAGTGTTATGGTAAGAATACCTCATCAAATGACATGAAGTGATCGGCTAGAAGACAACAATTGAAAGTCTCCAGAAGGTAAAGGGAGTAGGCTTGATACTGATTTCTGCAGGCCTAGGAGAATTCAAGAGTAAAAAATGACCGTCAACTACTCCTTTCCTCTTTCTCAGTCTGTTGTCTGTACTACATACTATTATTTTGGAAGATGCTCAAATGGTTGAACCTTATCCAATTTCTCTCCATCAAACTTTGACTGGACAAACTTTGCACAAATTTACCTGCCTTATGTCTCTCTCACTAGGACTGGCATATCTTCAAAGACCTAAAAGGTCAAAAGCGTACAGCTTGTGTCCCACCAGGCAGGAAGGGAAACTGAGGCAGGGGGAGATGCAGAAAACCTGGAGCAAGCCTAAGGGTGTGTCAAAAGAGAAAAATCTCAGGATCTAGTCATCATTCTTCCAGCATAAAGAGTCTGAGAGAGGTTTGTAAGAGTAATTTAGGAACCCAGTTTCCAGCCAATGAGAGCTGGACACTTGCATCCTGCCATAAAGTTTTTCAAGGGAAAAAAATCAAAATAAAAATCAACCAAAATCAGTCCTAAATGGCACAAACATGTCCAGGCATAGTGGAAGCCAAAAAGAAAAGCTGTCTTGAGTTCCAGACGAACAGCACATTGACACAGAGATATTTGAGATATGTACTTAGCCACGAGGCTGAAAGGGTTAAGAGGAGCCTTGGTGAGAGTTCAGCAGCTTCCACCACAGTATCAGCAGGTTACCAACAGGTCCTGATGGCTTTGCATCATAGAGCTACAAAGCCCAGAGGCTGGCAGATGCCATGGCTCTGTCCTTCCAGAATGAAAGGCCAAACCTAGCCTCCAGCAGTCAACAAAATCCCAGAGGATAAAAGATGAGCAAGGTAGGATGGAAGGCCTTTTTAGCAGTCAGGTGTCTGTACTGTAAGAGCCCTGTGCGACCGAGGTTGGCCTCCTTCCCAGGGTTGCTAACCCTTGCATTTTCATCACATGTTTCTCAAGAGTGGGAAGGATTTATTTCCATGTAATTGGTTTTTTTCCCCCCTTACACAACAGCTGAGGAGTCCCAACTGCAACGACAACGTGAAAACCACGATCTCTCATGTACAACCCCAGAGGGCAAAGAAAGACCCAGTGTTGCTGACTGTGGTGAAAGCAGGCAGACAGGGAAAACGCTCTTTTTCTTTCTAAGCCAGTGTCAAGAATTTGGCTGGCCTAAGCACCGAGCCCGAGGTGCTTCTGGTTCCTCATCGTCAGCTGCCAGGAGCACATCCCAGTGCTGAGTAGACCCCATGGAGGGATGTCAGCACTGGCTGGGCGACAGTCCTTGGCCTCTGGAGATAGGAAGTCACTTCTCCACTAAAGCCAAGACCGACTGAGAACCTCCCCGAGGGAGCAAATCGCAGCACGTGCCCTCTGTCAGCAGGAGCCATTGCCAACTGCTCTCATGGGGCCACCAGCCAAGAGCTGGGCTTGGGATAACTGTATCAAAATTCATTAACCTAATTATTGCTCGTGTTCCCGGGTGGGTGGAGAGGGACTTCAGCAAGCAGAGCAAGCTCGCCACAACAGCAGGCGGTACCTCCACACAGCCAGTGCCAGGACTTGTAAGGAGGCTCTGTCTTTTTCTTCACTATTTCCCCTACATACACTCAAATTACAACCTTGGCAACCCCACACTCACAGCAAATGCCTCGTTCTGCAAACAGATACTCAATGCCCCAGAGGGACTCACAGGCCTCATTCAAGCTGATGCTTGCAAAGAACCCCCCTGCATTCCTACCCGTTCTGGGGAAAAACAGTGGCAACAGTGGCCCCAGGTCAAGCTTGCTGTGCGATGCTCTACGTAGGATCCAGATCAGAGCCCTGCACATCACGTATGCTGTGGGGGCAAGAGCAGAGCAGCCCTGTGCAACCTGGTGTCCTTGGCCACCTTCAGAGCATCGCTGAACCAACAACCCTGCAGAGCAGGAGTTGAGGGCAACTTCCCCTCTTCTTCCCCTGCCTTTGCTGGACGTCCCCACAGCAGATTCAGCAGTCATCCCAGACAGGGCAATTCTCATGAGCTTGATGAGAGCAGACTATATCCCACCTTTCATCTGACCGAGACCAAATGTGCTTTGGATCCTTCACAGAGCAACTAAAATCCTGAACAGAAAGGCAGGACGTGCTGGAAAGGCACTAGATAAACAGTTTGCTTGTATGCAGCAATGACACAACAGAGTAGTTTCATCTTTCTGGTTGGGGTGGGGAGATTTCAGATGGATTCAACAACTTTCAGCATTACTTTGATCTGAATCAGACCAGTACTGATCACATTCCAACACCCCTCTTCCTAGGGTAACATCCCACCAGGACACAAAGTTATCATTCCCCTTATGGGTCTGGGAAGCTCCTCCAAAGACCATTTGGAGAGCGGGACAGAAAGAGTTCTTGGAATACACCCAAAGGAAACTAATGGAGGGTAATTTCTGAGACATCTTTGCTCAACTACCTAGAAGAAACACATTACCAGCCTTAAAAATGGATTGATAGCTGCTGATCATTTCTCAGCAGAGTTACTTGGAGACAAAGGGTCAGAAACCCAAGAGGAAAGGCTGGATTTACACCCAGTGCTCTGGTGGTGTGGCGCAATGTGCTGCTCGCACCATCCTACTGCACACTGAAAACAGAGATAATGTCATCACCTGCCTCAGAGACACATTGCAAGACTTATCAACCTGCTCATCCAAAAAGGCACAAGGAGCATGAAGAGCTTTGGTGCCTGATGACAGCACGCTTACTGAATCACACCCAAACTCCTGGATCAGGACTCTGGGAAGCAACGGAAAACACACGACGAGGTACCACTGCCAGCCTACACCAACAACAGCAGAGCAGAGAGCGGCACTCACATCACCACTGGCCTGGGCTTCACGTGTCACTGATTGACTCAAGTTTTAATTATGTCCCAGTATCTCCACGTCTCCCAAAACACAAAGCTTTCAGCCAGGCAGTTCCTGCCAGCTGAAATTTCATAAAGAGCAGCTAGTGACTAAGACAGCCCAACCTCCAAGTCAGATGCTAACAGCTTTGGACAAGTGTGGGATTTTTACACCCCTATCTGCAGGAAAATCTGATGTTTAGTGCCCTGACTGTGAGCAGGTCACTCTTAAACCCCTGAACATCCCAGGCAAAAAAAAAAAAAAAGGGCAAAAAAAAAAAGCGCCGGAGGGGAATTGTACTGGCTCTAATCCCTTCTGCCATTCTGCATATTCATGGAACATTGTCATAACACATCAGCGGGACAAAAGGTCTGTCGGCACCTCCTCCTCATTCCTTTGATAAACCACGAGACAAATGCTGAGTAAACACTTGGAATCCATTCACTGCACTATTCTCATCGGGATGAGAAAGGGCTCCTCTTTCTTGCAGGCCCAGAGCTGCTCAGCCTAATAAAGTACGGCCCACGGCCCGTGAAAAGAGAGGCCTATGGATGATGAAAACATGGATTATCTCATTTCACCCTCCTTGTATCAGACCCTGCTCACATTCTGAGTGCACTTGGTCTGACACGCAATTACACACAAAAAAAAATAATAATAAAATTATAAAAAAACCCAAGCCAGGGGAAGGGGGTGTTTAGCGAATGGGGGGGACTGTCCGTGAAATTTCACGGATGACCTTTCCCCCCAGTGGGAAAGTAATTTGTTTCTGCCCCAGCCACCGCCAGGCGTTTTCTCATCGATATCAACATTCCCCTGAATATTGCAGCTGGTGGGAGAAGTGATATAACTCTTAAGAAAAAGCTTTGCCAGTCGTTCTGATGGACTGATTCAAGCTGAGCCCCCCAGAAGTTCCCGAGCACCCGTTCAGCGGTTTCCCAGCCAGCCCGCTGCCCTGGCTCTCCATTTTCTACTGGTCAGCAAGGGCAGACGAAGCCCCATTCTCCTCACACTCCCACAGCTGGAAATGAAGACTCCTGAGGTCAGCCAAGCACCTGGAGGACAAGCACTGACTTCTGCACTCACAGAGGGATGAAAGCACCTTGGTGGTTTGGGTTCTCTCTGCGAAAAGCACAATGTGAGCCCAGCAAGTCAGGGCACGAGATCTCCTGTGCTGGAGGTCAATGAGCTCCAGAATGGAGATGAAACCATCCAGTCCCTTTGGTCAGGCTTGGAGTCCATCAGAACACAGAGCAGGCTGGTGGAACTTGGAGAAACACAGATCCTTCAGCCTTTATTCACACCCCACATACAGGCAGAGAGACGAGACACATTGTCAGATAACTAATAACCTCCCAAAAATCATCATAAAGAGCTTCCTTACCGTTAGATGTTCAGTGACTTGACCAAGGTTATGCAGGACATCAATCATCAAAGTCACCTCCAGCACCTATAGCAGCCTCCATCATTGCCCGACTTTCCAGAGGCTGTGTAATAAAGCTCAGCTCAGCGCCTGCAATAAAACAAAAAAAAAATTCAATAAACAAAACCAGGCATTTGAAAGAAATACCTTCCATTTAAATATGATCCTTTACTTGGAAGAATATGAGCAATTTTCAAAGTGAAAATTAATTTCAGAGACAGCACATGGGGAATGAGCACACTTAATGCATTTGTGCCCATAATGGAAAACAAGACACAGTTAGAAATTGCTGTCAAACGATTAAGAAACAATTAATAGACTGCTGATTAGCTAGAGTCTCTCCTCTTTTAAATAAACATCTCATAAACCTGTCCACCAACCAAGGCATGAGTGTATGGGTTATAAACATGTATTCAATGCTTTCGTCTCTGGAAAATATTTAAGTTCATCCTTAAGTTTCAAACAACCAACAAAAACCGTGAGCAGTTGTTCCTTGACCTCGCATTTTACAAGGTGTTTGTTACAAAACCTCTCAGAGGACCTGGCCCAGTCTCGCAGCAGCTCCAGTCACTCACTGGGCTCCAGTAAAACCCGCTCAAGCCCCTTGCCAAGCGGGCGATGCTGGCTGTTTATTTTCCCCTGAGTGAGTGACTCCTGTCCCTAAGCAACCAAGATGTAACAGCAAGTGCGAAACTTGCAGGGCTTCCAAGAAACTGTTTGTTTTGTTGCCCAAAAAGCAATTTTCAGACTAAACTGTATTTGCACGTGTAACAGCCACATTTCCCTGTGCCAGGATGGGTGACAAGAAGCTGCTGCCACCACCTACATCTGACCAGCACAGCAATACAGCACTTCATTAAAATATTAGAGTAATACAGTGATTTTCTTCCTTAAATGATGGTTTATTTCCCAGTTGCTCCATTATAAAAAAAAATATATATTAAAAATTGAGCAGTTCTGTTAAGCTGAGATCCTCTGGGATTACTTAGGCACGTAATTCCTGTTCACATCCAAATGATCTCAACTGTCTTTGGGATACGAGCCTCAGAGAGAGCTTGATAACTCTTGCAGACACAAGTCTCCATGCAGTTTCTCTGCCTGTCAAGTAGTGGCTCCAGGCTGCAGGGCTTTGGGGCTCTGAATTCAACCCTGTGGGATAAACACTGATTTTGAGCACGCCATGATGCCGAGCTTCTCCCTTTTCTCCTGCAGCCACCACTAGCAGCCTCTAGTACCAGGCATCCTCAGCTCCCTTTTCCACCAGCTGGGACCTAGCTGGGGGACAGATCAGTTCTGAATGGGAGCAGGAACAACCCTCAGCCTGTTCTGGGCAGTTTTGCAAGGAGTCTCCTATGCTTTGCACCAGGTGTCAAGGCTCCTGCACCATTTCCCAGCGTCGGGATGCAGGGAGCCACCCTACAAACAAGTCACCTGGGCTTTAAGCCCAACCCAGGGCTGCTCTGAGGATGCACAGTGTTCTGCGGGGCAGGAGGCTTCATACATCTCATTCCATCCTGTTGGTCTCCGGGGCTGCCTCTGACACCCTTGAGAGCTGTTGGGCCCTGGGGAAGAATGAGAATTTGGTCCTGAAGATCAATGGAGAGTTTTTTCCACTGACTCCTGCAGAAGCAACTTTGGTATCTGTTGCGTGCTGTCAGCAACACTCAGTTTAGGGCATCCAGCCTTAAATCGACAACTTTCCTCTCAAAACCCAATAAGTAATTGGGGGATCTGCTAATAGGGCTTGTCAAAATCAATTGAGGTTAAACACCTTTAGCTACAATAACAGTCATCTGACCCCAGGCTCCAGAAACTGCCAGGCTCAGAGGAACCCCTGGGGGGGTTATTCCTGGCTTCCCATTGCTTTGAGACAGATAAAAGAGCAGACGATGCAGAGCTGGGTAATCCGTTCAGCCCATCCCAGCCATGCACTGAAGTGACAGCTCCCAGAGTTTCTGCAGAGCTGGCTCCTCCTGGGAATTGTGTGCAGAGGGGCCAATTTGTTCAACAAAACCTGGGCAACCAGAGTTTTCTTAAATTCAATTGCCTGAAGGAGAAGGCAAATAGCGTTTAAGCGGAGGAAAGTGCATTAAAACCACATCTTTGATACAATGGCTGATACACCACACTGCCAACGCCTGAAATGATAATATTTTTTTTCTTAAATAAATAGCTCAGCAGCAGGATCCCAGCCTCCCCCGGCACAGGGAGGCTTCATGTTGCAGCAGCCGCGTTTCCAGCCCTCCAGGCCAAACCGCTTCAACACTTCCCCTCACTACTGGGCTCACACTGAGGGTGAAGCTCAGGAGGGACCCACAGCAGTGCCCACAATGCTGAGAATTCACACATCCAGAGGGCACTTTCGGTTTATGGTTCCCACCAGCTCCCAGAAGGAAGATGTGAGAACGTCACTTAACATGGGCATCCTTCCTGGGTTGGTACAAAGGGCTTTTCCCTCCCTTGGGTACTTACTGCCTTTAGAGTCCTGCCAGACCTCAGCAAAAAGAAGAGCAAAGAAGGGCGAGTCAGGAAAAGAAACAAATATTCAGGATTTGTAGCACTTGCATAACTCAATGGGACTCTTGTTGTTTTTCCAATTATAGGATGCTCTACCACCTCCTCCTCTTCCTCCCGGAGAGATTTTTACCCGTGCTTTCCTCCCTTCTCTATCTGAGCAGCCTCTGTGACAATAGGGGCATTGGGGACCTCAGGGAAGGGTCCTTGGATATCCAAGGAAGGCCTCCACATACAGAAGAGAAAGCTGCTTCCAGGCTTCCCTCCCTGGAGATTTCAGCTTCTCCTGCTTCTCTGAGGATCCTAACAAGTTTGTCTCTCCCACGTTGGCCAGGTATTTAAACTTGTCGCCTTGGCTAGGGCCCAAGAAATTCAGTGCCAAAGTGAAAGCGAGTAATAGAGAGCAAACAATTAGCCCAACATTTCCAAACATATGAGGGGAGAGGGAGGGCAGCGACAAAACCGGAGCAGAAAAGGAGGTGAAGGGGACAATGCCAGGGAAAATGGGAAGGAATGAACTTAAATCTTTACTTTAACACTAGCAAAGGGATGCCAAAGCTCAGACATCTGAGTGGTCACGAACAATCAGCTCCAGATCTCCTCCAAGCCACGCTCTGCCTCTCTCCTGTGAGCTTAGTCCCATCCAGCAGAGACCAGATATCCACATGTGGGACCCCAGCACACAAAACTTTCACTCCTGAAAAGTGATTAAGGTTCCAGTGGAGGAAAAGAAGCTTTTCAGAGAAATCTGAGAAGGGAGGGATTGGTGGAGATGCAACACAAAAAGCAGCTGAGGAATAGCTGGGGAAGACCAGGAGCAAAGTTTCCTGCCTGACCCTGGGAAACAGCAACACTTGGTCATCCCTGGGGACAGGATACACTGAGCATCACCCATACAGTCATACATTGGGGGCCATTGGTTACCTCTAAGCCCAAAGAAAGAATTAAAAAAAATAAAGTCCCAAGATCTCCCCTACATCCAGAATGATCTCCTGTGGAGCCCAGATATGCTGCAGGAGAGCTGTATCACCTGCCTAGAATACATGCGTGCTGGTGTAAATCAGAGACTGCAACCACCTGCACAGCGTCTACCGAGATGACTTAGTTCTCTGGGTGCCATCAGAGAGGATCATGCTTCAGGCACCATCCCTGGGATGCTCACAACCACGTAGGCAGGAGCAGACTGGGTGAGCACTGGTTGCTGGGTGCCCCTTTTTTCTCGTCCTTGGTGCGTGGGAGAAGGGCTTGGTCCTCTCATTCTGTGTCCACACAAGGGAAGAGGAAGAACTGCTGGAACTGATGTCCCCAGCCCTCTCTTGGGATGCTGCAGCAGGAGATGAACATCTCCCTGCAGGGGAAGGAAGGGCTCAGTGGGTATTGGGTAAACGGGAACACCAGCTAGACAGTTGCTTGGGACGGATAAAGGCTCACGTGTGTCACATCCTATAAACGTGAATTCACTTGGTCCAACACACTTCTCCCAGTGCCAGCAGCCAGACTCCTCCACAGGGAGACAAACCTGCACCTTCACCTGGGCACTTTTGTACCAAAGCCCTAAAAATATTAAATGTGAAGGGAAACTCAGAGCAAGTTGTGGGACTCTGCACGGCTCCACTCGAAGGGGACTCCCATTTCTAAAGAAAGCCTAAACCAACTGTCATCATCCGAGGGGCTCATTGTCCTTTGGAGCAGTGGCTGGTGCCACATAGGAGGTATTCAGTCCAAATTAACTCTCCCCCTAATACCTGAGCAAACATTTTCGGCTTGAGACTTAATATCCCTGGACATGTCTGCTGTCTCCCAGGTGAATCCCCAGATAAACAAGGTCAGCTCAGCTCTAATGCGGCTGTAAAAAGCTGTCAGTCAGCCCAGGAGGTCTGGCTGCAAGGTCAAACCAGTTCTGAAGGTTGCTGGGGCCAAACCTGGCCTGTCACTCATTTTAAGTGCAGGAAGGTTTGTTTTCTTATTACTATGTCAGGTATCCCAAATTCAGGATTAGCTGTCGGCCACCACAACATTGTTCTTTCAAAAAAATAAAAAAATAAACACGCAGGCATGTATCTTTGGCCCTGAATAAATCCGTGTGCTGAGCCTACCTGCAGCTGGGCGGTGAAAAGAAACCTGTCCTTCAAGAAAAGAGAAAAGGGATGTTCCCACACACTGTGTGACAGTTCCTGGCACAAAAGAACCCCCAAAAGCACAGAATAGCATCCTTCAGTTAAAACACGCACTTGAATTATATCTCTGTCAGAATAATCCACTGCTGAAAAGCCTCTTTGTCCAGCTGACGGGGAGCAAGGCAGGGTACTCTCCTTCTCAAGGCCCATACATAGAATCCGTCCCAGACCGGCTTTGAGCAAAACAGCTTTGCATGGGATGAATCCTTGGTTCTACATGTGAAATGAATGTGTTGTCTTCCCCAAATCCCACCAGCTATTTAAGCACAGGGATCAACTTGCCTCCTGCATCCTTTCTCCCAGCTACATATCACTTGTGACCAGATGATGCTCTGGGAACAAGGACTGAACCAAATAACCCACCAATATGAAGTCCACAGCTTTGACTTGGTCCTCCCGTTGCTCTTGCATCACCAGTAGCATACCACAGGGGTAATATTCATGGGAATATTCAAGGGATGTGGCCCTCAGAAGAAAGGCCTCCATGGTGCTCCTCCAACCACAGCATTGTTTAAAGGGGGGAGGTAGACTCTCTGGGGTAGATACTGTGGAAATAAGTCCATAGGGAGATGGATGTTAAAGGACCTCTTAGTGCAGCTCAGAAACAAATCAACTTGTGTCATAAAACTCTCTTGAGCTTTTGCCTCCCATCAACTCCTACATTAAATTGCTTCAGCACTTGCTCTTTTACTACTAAAAAGCACCGTAAGTCAATCCGTAGCCAGTTTATTCCTTTTGGGGGGAATCAACGTTATTCCTCCTCTCCGTTGGCATGCAGCCAGAGTGCTGCTCCTGATAGTGCTTGGATGGTGTGTTTCTGCTGATGCAGGGCACTGGCTGGGCAGGGACCATTCAGGGCAGCCCAAGGTATGTGCCAGGGACTGCTTGCAGCAGAACTTTTCAGTTTGTATCTCACGAGAGAAAGGATGGAGAGCAGGGAGCTGCCCTGACCCCTTAGAAAGAAAAAGAAAGGCAAATAAGCTCCTCAGAAGAGGAATTATCAGACTGCATACAAAGAGGTGAACCTGAAGAGACTTGTGCCAGGAAGAGACAGGCTGATGACTGACGGCAACACCCTCCCTCCACGGCAGGTGTTGTGGTGAGCTTGTGGCAAAGAGCAGGAGAGGCACATTCATGTCAGCCCCTGGTGTATCCACACACCCGTGAATACTTGAAGTCCCAGTCCCCAGCTTGTGTTGTCATGCTCCAGCCACCTGCAGGGGCTAACGGACCAGGTGGGCTTTGCTGTTGATATATCCTCAAAGAGATAAATCAACCTTCACCCCTGCCACTGAGCCGATTCAGTGGAGGTGCCCCAAACCCTACAGAAAAAAACAGCCAGTGTCCCCGGGACGGTAGAGAGGGCAGGTAACCATTGCCTCTTTGGAGCACACATCTTTGCTCTCCGAGGTTATCAAAAGATCATCTTCACCTGCAGTGCATATCTAGGGTTTGTTAGTAAGTGGCTATTTCAGCATGCACACTACTGAAGGAAAGCATCTCAGCCATGGGGAAAGATCATTTCAAAGGCTGAATATTCACGTATAACTATATAAACCTTGCCTCCCAAGGCAAAACCAGATTAAGAAGTTGCCACCCTTTGTGCCTGCAGCTCCAAGCTACAGTTCACTGCCACACCTCCAAAAGCGATTAGGTTTTAACCTGGACCATTTCTTTAACCAGCTAACCACTCAGTCTTAAAAAACGGTTAAAACTGCTCTGCATAGGGGATGGGGGACTGTGGCATAAGGGAACTGGAAAAGCAGTTGGGCCAGGAAAAGCTCATTTTCAGTCAAAGTGAATCATCTCTGACTTAAAGGAAATTGAGTTTACACCATCTGCTGCCCATCCTGGAGCAAACTCCCAAAATAATACCTCATGGTGAAAGAAACCTCTGAGAAGCAAATAAACAACAAACCCCTGTAGAATGCCAAAGGTGACCATCCATCACCTGCAAGGTTACAGCATTTCCCCAGAACGTTTCTCCTCCATGCACTCCGTCACAGCTACATCCCACAGCTAGTTAACAAAATCTAAAATCATCACTTTTTTTGTTCTTTCAATTTTCA
This sequence comes from Apaloderma vittatum, assembly GCF_000703405.1. NCBI lineage: Eukaryota > Metazoa > Chordata > Aves > Trogoniformes > Trogonidae > Apaloderma > Apaloderma vittatum. Next base: position 18,808 of record NW_009720743.1, read on the forward strand.
AGGCACCTTAATTCAAAACAAAGAAATAAGACACTGACCTTAGACATCCCCAATACTTCAAGTTTGTTTTAACATGCCTAGAACTGTACTTTTTTTCAACAATTAGACCATCAACCTTTTTCAGATCCACTAAGGAACCTATCTAGATACAGTATTTATCTTCATGATCTCAAAATCAGGGAGAAAATAAGCATTTCTTTCTTCTGCTCCTGCAAGAGAATACTGTCGCCACATTCGCTGCCACTTCCAACTCAGGCTATCAGTGCACTCAGATATTAGGCTTCCCTCACATAGCAAGCCAGGCTGAAATATCTGATTCTCAGTTTCATCCAATTACATCACACTCTCAACACCCAAAAATAGAACAAAACAAACAAAAAAAACCCCCAACAACGCAGAACACTCAGCCACTTAACCAAAAATTCACTTCTTGCCCAGGGCTGTGAGAAACTCTCTCCCCTAGTCTCCCCCTCAAGAGATCTCATCAGCTGCTGTCACCAGCTCCTGGTTCTGCAGGAGATTGCTGTGTCCATGGAAGAAGGAGAACAACCCACCCAGCCACCCACTCCTCAGCCTAATTCATCACCGCTTGACCATCAGAGCCCTTACTCATTCCCACAGCGGCTTACGTCTAGGTCCCACTCCATCTTCTCTTCACCTCTCCACGAGTTTCGGCTGAATCGAGATCCACTCTTCAGCAAAGGCACTGGAGCTAGACCTGATACACTGCAGTCGTAGATAAGCTGGGCCAAACACATTCTCTTCCCTTTCCCAAAAGTTGTCATTCCTCATTCTGGAGCATATCGTGACGGATGTTTTCACCACTGTCAACAGACACGATGCAAGGCAAATGCTCTCACAGCTTAAAAAGCATGTTCTTCCCCTCTCCCCTCGCTTTGCCTGCTTGAATTCAGAGATGGCCAACAGCTACTAAACACATCAATGTAAATGTTAGTAGATTGTTTCTAATGGGAAACAAAAATGTTTTGAGCAAAGCTAATTGCCGGGAAATAAGGTCGTTCCAATATTTCAGTGGGGGGTTATAAATCTCTTGGTTCCAGCCTCCTTCCAGCACTAAGGTTTTACAGATGTTGCTGTCAGAAGGGGAAGAATGATTTCAGATGTTTGTTTCCACTTTACATTTTAAAAAAAAAAAAGCATAAATGAATGCAGCAAATTCCTGGGCAAGTTTGATGTTTTTATTTTTTTTCTGCAAGAAAAAACACTCAAATCTCCACAAAACAAAATAAAGAAAATCTGCTTTGGGACTCCTAAAATCTTATAATGGTACAAAATACTCAACACACTGACAACTGGTAAACTTTACCACATAATTCAACTCAGCCAGTTGCTGAAATACTTCTTCCCGTTCTCTGCTTCTTTTTACCCTTTACCACCATCAAACATTCATTGAACATGGTGGGACCCTTCAGCCCCACAAGGAGATCAGGAACCAGCCCAGTCCTTCCGGGCTGGAAGAGAAAGAGGAGAAGGGTCTGAGCAGTCATGGAGGAGAAATCTATTCTCTGCAAAAGCTAGACCTAGATCCAAATCCAAATGTTAAAAGGGAGAGGAGAGGGAAGAAAGCCTCTATTAATTACAACAGGGCAATTTGGGAGGAAAATGAGACCTGGTGGCTGCCTCGGAGCTGGCTGGACAAGCAAGTTAATGATTTGCATGCAAAATATATATCCATCAGCAAAGGGGCTGGCTCAACTTTCCCCTTGCACAGAATGGCTGACGTGCTTTTGGGAGCCCCCCAGACACCTCCAGGACTGGGGTACCCCCTCAGCCCCACATTGACTCTTCATGGTACACACTGTGCACGGACAATTAGGATGCTCTCTTTGGAAAGCATTCCTCAAGCAGCAAAATCTTGTTAAGAGAAAGGAGAGCAAGGCCTATGAAAATAAAGCACTTGGCTGCACAAACAAGTCTCTCTATGGGAAAACAGAGGAAGCATGGAGATGACCAAAGGCAGACAACTGAAGACTTAGAGGTTAGTCCCTGCTTAAATGTGCCCTTTGAGTTTCTCTTCATCGTATTAATTGGGGAAACATAGGCATTCAACAGGAGGATAATACAATGGTTCCTGCTTTGCACCACCTTAAGGTCTCAGTCACCTCCCTAGCCGAGCTGGTGTCCGTGCTGTCAGCAGTCTCTGCACCCGTTGTTTGAACCAGGCACCAGTCAAATGAGGGCTTGAGAGGCCTTCAGATGCCCATGTCCAAAACTGCCACCACAGAATCCAAGGTAGCACAAATCACGCCGGACACACGCACACAAAAGCACACCGATTTGCTCAGCTTTAACTCAATGAGCTGATTTAACATTCACGAGTGTCCCCGTCACACATTGCAGTGTGTTAACGCGATCTTTTTTTTCCAGAAAAGCACAATATATTAATTCTACTTCAGCTTCACTTATCTTTAACTCCTTGACATCACCCAAACAAGGGGAGGTGTTCTGCTTCCTCCATGACCACCACCCCCAGCAACTTCCTTGGGGCTCAGTGACATCCCTTCCAAGGCACCAGGCTTGCTCCAAACATGCCTGATACAAGCCGAGGGGCCAGGACCTTTCACAAGAGGCTTTTAAGTTGCTGCTTTTTTTTTTTTTCCAAACCAGCAGAAGCTGTGCCTCTCCTGCTGAGAAGCCTGGAGCTGGCTCTGAAGTTGATTGGTCTGTTCCAGATGTACATGATTTTTCCTTAAGCTCAGAGATCGCCGCTGAGCTGTCTCTCATCCTGCTTTTGGCACCCTCTTTCATTTTTAACTGGAATCCTGTCCCACCTCCAAAAAACTCACACATATCCAGGCAAGGAGCATCCAGTTCAGCTCCTCTTACATTCCAAGGACAGTGGTACAACCTCTCCAACCGTGATGGGGTTACATTTTGGATGGGATTTTCCCAAGACCCAAATGGCACCCCTAAAACACAAGCCGAGCCAGAAATGACCCACTGGCACAAAAGAGCTGAAGTTCAACATCTCTTAGTCAAGCAGAGAGATTCATGTCTCTCAGAAACCAGACAACCACTATGTATGAAGAAGCAGGCACATGTCCATCTTAAATTTCCTGGTATTCACACACAGCTGGACCGCAGCAAAGGAGGGGGCTGTACATGGCCATATTCATGCAGGCGTGCTTCTCTTTTCCCACCACACGGGCTACTCTGCAGGACCCACAAGAGGAGTAATATTATATTTAGGCCATCTGAGCCCAATACCTGCCTTTGGAGAAGACAGAGATGGTGAGATGGTCCATTTCAGGATCAGCCTGTTACATCGCAGAGGCCGGCATGGCATCCCCAGGCATCCCTGCGTGGCAGGTCAGCACCTCCCGAGACGTGGGCTCAGACAATCCGCTGGGAAGGACAAGCCTGGCCACCTCCATGCAGGGGATCCTGCCAGCTCCTTGCAGGAGGGGTGGCACGGCTGCCAGGTGTGCACGCTGGGATGCCTGTTTCGGGAAGGCTCCTCCACCCTGGCTGTAAATACCAGCCCTGACCGCACGTTCCCCAGTGTCTCACTACGTTCCTCCAGCAGATGTGCCAAGACAAGCCGGCGTGAGGCTCCGTAATCGACAGCTTGTTGGTCTCCTGGGGCCAGTGAAAGCCCAGATTAGACTTTACAGCCGGCTTGAACGCACAAGCGCCGTTAAGGCCACAAGCGACTGTGGAATGATTTAGGAGATGGGCCCTTGAAGTTGCCAATTATTTATCTAGTTGATGACTCAGACAAGCAGTTTTACTGTCCAAATCTTGGGGGGAAACATGTGGAATTAATCAGGCTGTACTGAATTTAAAAAAATTTTTAAAGGGCAAATTAATACAAAGTAAATTGAACAACACACGATACCAAACCTGATTTTCATTTCCAAATAGGCACCATGTCTGAGATGCTTTTTGTTGCTTATTTATTATTCTTTTGCTTTTAAAGGGCAATGCATGGCAGCAGAAGTCATTTCTGTGAGAACAACAAAACATAATCTCATCACAAAGAAAGGCAATGCCTGTTTATTCAGCAGGTCCCTTCTATTCATGGCACTGCCATCTGAAAACAGTAATAAACCAACACATTTTTGTGATTATGCTAGAAATACACCAATTTTGATGTTAAATCAACCAATATGAACAAAGTTTTAACTGGCAACAAGGTCACCTATTGCTGTAACATAGACTAAAGAGGAAGACAAGATGCTTTGGTAGTTCAGCATTGGCTTGGAGGTTTGGGGTCCTCTATGTTTTGTGCTCCAGAACCTCTGTGTAAGTCACTTCAGCTCAGCTTAGCTTATTAGGAGCCGGCTGCTTAACACCCACAGAGATGCACGTTTGGGGATCTTGTGATATTTGGGGCCACCTCATCAGACAACAATGACCAGAGCCCTCACCCGCATCCAGCCAGGATTCAAGCTGTGTTAATCTCTAGTTTCAAAGGTGTATGTAAGGATAAAATATGAAACTTTTCTTAAAAATTACAGATTTCGCTGAAATTTCATTCTTGGAGAGGAAGACTCAAATACCAACCATACTGAAACAATGTGCTCAGACACAGGCCTGAAAACTATTGCACCCATGGTCAGAGAGGACATAAAGTTGAGTCAGCTTGAACCTAACTCATCCAAGGCAGCATTCTGCCTCCTCTTCCTCCATTCAGCTCTCCTCCAACCCCTCGCAAAGTACATCTCCCCTCCCACCAGGCACCACCCCTTCTTGGGACCCCAAGGCTTGACTCTGAGCCAGAGGCTTCTGCTTGCCTGCCTGTTTCGCTGCCTCCTCCTCACCACACAGCCTCTCAGATAACATCAGACCAAGGTGATTATGTCCTCCCCGGCCCAGCAAACCAGATTTTCTGAATGACCTGCCCAGATCACCTCTCATCAGCCTCATGCGTCAGTTGGTGCCAGGGCTCTCCCTCTACACAAGTCGCCAGATATCATTGTGGAGTCAGACAGTTTCCTCTTCCATGTGTTCACCAAAAGACTGACCATGTCACTGCTGGAGCCATTCGTTTCACACATGCTCCAATGATTTTTGTCCCCACCCCGGCATCAGGTGACTCTGAAACTTGCCCTTTCTCTTGTGCCCTTCCTGTTTGCTTTCTCTTCTCCACTAGCGTTTGATTGACTTGCCTAAAGATGTCCCCATCAAGTAGGCTGAGGTCCGAGTCCAAAAAGGGAAAAGACCACAGGTCAGCAGAAAAAGGTACATTCTGTGAGAGCTTATTTCATCCCTGTCAGAGGGATTATGTCTCACCAGAGATATACGTCTCCCCATCAAATCAACCTGATGCTCTCCAGCCTGGAGTGAACACCCCACTGCTGGTTCATCCTCAACAGCTCCCTGGTAGCTGCTGGGGGGTTTGTGTTACTTATGGTGGGTATTTCCAAGGAGTTTCATGATTGTGTTTTCTATCAGAGAGCAGCAAGAGCCTGACTTCTGTTCACTTAATCCAGCCCATAGCCAAGCCGTCACTGAGGAAGTGAGGGGTGACCTCAGGGTCTCCTGTCACCTGCAGAGCAAGGAGTATTGCAGTCACGCCGGGTGCCTGGTTTTCCCCCCCTCTCTACCAACAAGTATCCACTTTAAAACAGCACAGTGGTCTCAACAACAGGTCTATTTACAGACCTGCAGATCCTACCATCTCCCCCACTTCCACTAAAGCAAAACTTTCATTAGGAACTCAAGTCACAAGGCAGAGGAGACCAGGCAAATATTAAAAAGCAAGTGAGAGCACACAATAGAACAGAGCAGCATCCCAAAGACTTTTACTTTTTATTGAAGAGAGACAACCAGCATTCAGGCTTAAAAGATTGAACAGGATGATGACAGCTCCCATTTCAGGGGAGAAAGGCAAAGGGAGAGGGGATTTGGATTCAGACTAAACCCTTGCGGCAGGTACCCATCAACATGCACCCCAAGGTCACGTGGGGGAGGCAGCTTCTGTAATACAACAGGACAGCTTGGGCTTTATTTACCTTCAGAAAGGCTTTTTCACTCTGCTGGTGGCAGCTTCACCCTCAGAGACCTATGAAATGCTGATAATGTCACGCTTAAAGTAGTGGGTTTGGGGACTGCCAGTGTCTGTATGTGCAGGGATGGATGATGCAGAGCCCAGACAGGGATCCCGTGTCCCCATAAACACTCACCTGATGAACCCATCCCTCAGACAGGCTCTCCCCCTATGACACACAGCCCAGCACTGCTACCCCAGTGGTGGGCTGTCCCCACCTCGTACACATGTCCTACAGAGGGGGCAGGCTAATGCCACCTCTTCTGCCACCAGCCAAAGGGATTTTTTGGTGGACACCTAATATTAAGAGCACAAAGAGCCCATTCCTCCAGTCACACCACCACAAACTTAAAAGCACAAAGATCCAAGCCTGGGATTGTGAGTTTGCTGGGCAACTGAGGGTCTGTCCTCATAGCCGGGCACAGCAGCAGCAGAGCAGAGAGCCAGCAGGTCCACAAGTGCAGCTCAGCACCTTGGCAAACAGTTCTCATTCCTCTCATGCCTCTCAGGTGTCAAAAGCACCTTTTTGAGGCAGAAAAGCCATAATGCCATCACCTGCACAGAAGACAGAGAGCAGGGCTGGTGCTGCTGCAGGCAGGAGCCCACACAGGGTAATGGGCTTTCTGTCTCACCTCTCTTGCCTGCAGAGGAGAGGTCGGGGTTTCCTCATGCAGCTCACTTGCCCATTGCTTAGGTCTTGCTCTGACTTAAAAACTGAGCCAAAAAAAGATCAAGTACCCAACTCCTCAGCTACACACACGCTCGTCCACAGGCAGGGCTGAGCCCCGACAGGCAGAATTTGCCACCAGACTGATAAACCAAGGCAGCTCCTCTAGCAAGCGGGGTTCACTCACTTGCTGTTGGTGTCCAGCAACTCACTTAACCGTCAGTATTTCTATTTCACCTCTTATCATTTGCTCAGTTTAACTCCGCAGTACACAAACAGCACAGTCAGTTTTCGCAGGCACTACACAGCAAGTGGAGCTAGCAATGCTTCCTTAAGGCTTGTGATACCAGAGTTAGAAGGAGTTGGGTAGGATTTTTTTTTCCCTTTAAATAAAACTCCAGGAGACAATACAGAAATCTGAGTCTGTTTTACGAAACAGACTTTCCTACTCCTTGTGGTTATTGGACAGAAACAAACAAGCCAAAAAAAAAGAAAAAAAAAAGGAAATCAGAAAGCAAATACAGGCTTCAGATGATTTCTAACCAAATTTCATGCTCTCCAAGCGCCTGGCAGGCTCTCCAGTCACGCAGGCTTTAGGGCACCAAAGTCCCTACGAGTAACATCAAGCTCCTCGTCAACTCGGGAGATTTGGGGTATTTACTGGTGGGAAAAAAGACAAGCAGCACAGGAAAGACCTGCACCCAAGGGAGATATCTGTCCGAGGGAGCTCAAAGTTTTGTGCTCAGGTCCTCTCTCCTCCTCCAGCAACATCTGATGAAATACAAGGAAGCTACTCAGCCACTGCTCAAAATCACCCCCAGGACCTTCCTCTCACACAGCCCAGCCCCTCTAAGACACTCCAAAGGCACCAGCAACTTTGCCCTTGAGCAAACCATAGAGTAATAACTAAACCCAGAGCTCTCACCTCTGCTCCTTCCATGGATCCCAAAGCAGAGGCTGTAAGACCAACACATCCCTTCCCAGGCACAAAATCCCGTGCTTCACTTAGTAATTCTGCATTAAGTTCTAGGGACCAGCAGGAGCCCAGTCTGCAAGTGCCTGTCCTCACCCATGTGGGCTGGGATCCCTTCTGCAACCTGTTAAAGCAATCAGTAGCTCGTCAGGGTTGCTCTCGCTAGTACCAAGGACTGTCACATGTGGGTATTTGCCAGAGACCATTTCTCCACTCTCCAGCATCTTCTTTGCTGTTTGTGGGGTTTCTTATCTCCCCACTTTTACGCTTTTCCCCCAAAGGCCTTATTTTTTTACAGGACCATGCCGTTCAGAGAGGGGACAGTAGGGTAGAGAAGGTGGGAGTTAATGAATTGCTCATGACGGGAGAATAACAACCAAGCTAATTAAGGTTCTTCCAATGCCTCCTGTCGTTAGCTGCTGTGGTGACCCTGTGCCTACTTAGACAGCAGAAACCTACCTGCTGACTCCTGTTCTTATCTCTGCCATCAGAGTGGTTCCAAAGAATGTTTATAATATGGTGATAGGTGTTTTTTATATATAAAAATATATATATGTGCCTACTTAGATGGCAGAAACCCATCTGTTTTCCCAAAGAGACTCAGAATCTCCCTTCTCCAGAGTTACCTCTATCATATTCTCAGTTAATGGAAGAGTCATTTTTTCACTAATTTTCAAAACTGAAGTTATCACAGTGTTATTAGTAGTAGTGGTATCGTCGTCACTTGTGCTTATTTTAGTTAACTGATGTTGTTCTTAACTTTTAAAAACACAAATTAATTGAAACATAATAATCTTTTATTCTGCAGCGGTGATAGGCATTTGCAAGTTGGATGTGACTGCTGAGAGATGTCACACCCTTGAAGGAGGGCCAGACTTCTAAACCGGTTTTGGTTCTCAGAGTCTGCCTGCAACTGTGTTAATTTGTTCTTGAGGCACTTCTCTACCATCATGAGCAAGTGCTCTAAAAAATTGCGCTGATTAACTTCCCTGGGAAAAAAACCTTCCTCTCGGAAAGTTGCCTAGTTTGTTCAGGATGGGAATGACAAACCTACCACGAACTAAGTGGCACAGAACAGTCACAACAATTAAGTTGTTCTCATTGGATGCATGCAGATATACTGACAAAAAAGCACAACGGTCACTGTTGAGAAGTTATCAATATAGCAGATTTCAGTGCAACAAAAAATCCATTCAAAAATATGTTTCTTTCTCTTTGTTTGTTTGGTTGTTTTTTTAAAGATAAATATTGAAAGAAAGAAGGTTGGTTTTGTTTTGTTTTTTTGAATTAAAAATTAGGTCTTTCCGCACACGGAAAATACTGCACAGCCTATGACTGATACTTTGAAGCTGCATCCTCCTCTGTGCGAGTCTTGCACCCCTCCTTGTGGTAGACTGAAGAAATTGTCGTGTGAGCAAAATCCTCTCTGCTGGGCTTTGACTTCCAAAAAGAGCACAGCCAAATGCTGGAGACACAGTTTCAGCTCTGGCACTGAGCATCGTCTTCTCCAGGTTGTGAACGTCTCCGACCTAGAGATACAAACAACTTCTTCTCACTAGAAGTCAACTACAAGCATGTGTTTTAAGCGTAATTAAACTGGAGGGTGTAGATGTGTGTGACACATTGGAACAGTTACACTACCCAATCTTAATGTTTATTTAAAGGTTACTTTTGGATGAAAGCTGGTTAGAGAATAAATAACAGATGCTGAAGGCATCCATTATGTATTTTTGCAATTAGCAGAAAATCTTGTTACTTTTCTTAAGGAACATACATAATTTTGTGGGATGTTTATTGCTGGAAGCAATCTGCTCTTGCTGGCAAGAACAGCATTCAAGAGCCCGGGGAAGCTTCCCAAGAAGTCACACATGGTAAGCCAAATGCAATGCCTGCTTCAGGAACAGCACTTAAAATCCTGAGCTCTCTGTTGTGAGGAAGCGGTCAAATGCACTTTCTTTCCACAGAAAATTTTAAATTAGAAAGAACATGGTAAAATTATCCGTTTCTATTTTCCATGGACGTTTTGATTACTCAACAAAAATGTGTCTGCTGATTATACCTTCATTTGAAAAATGCATCCAGAATGTTTCATGCCATTGCTGCTCTCTCTGCCCAAGGGCTTCTCCCATGGTGCCCCTACCATCTCCCCTCTTGGAGTAAGGAGATACATTGGGAAATCTTGTCCATCCAGCATACATGGGCTGGAAATAAGAAAGGGAAGGAAGCCACTACAGATCCCAGACAGCATCTCCCTGGCACAGAAGTTTGTGTGTGCAAAGCACGAGGTGCAGCAGCAGCTTAACTTTGGGCTGTGCCAGTCCTCCCCCTGAAGGAAAGGCACCACGATTTCCCTCATAGCCAAACAAAACCAGAGGAGGAAATCAGACACTGACAGAGGTATTTGGGTTAGAAAATAACATGGACCTCGGGTACTTGATGACCACGGCTGGTTCTGGTTTAAGAAAACAACAGTAGTAACACCCCGAACGGCAACCTAAAGAGATGGCCCTATGCTCAGACAGGAGAGAGGACCATCACGTATTACATCCTTGATAGATCCTGATAATCCCTGAAGACCTCCACAGTAGATTAAGCTTCACTCATAAGACTGGATCCAGTTTCGAATCTGTCCTAAAACCTCTTTTTACACCTCATGGTACTCAACATAAGTGTGTGCTGAGCACAAAAGTTGTACAAGATACCAGTTATACGTACCATCCACATCTCGTTGGTAGCTGCACAGCAATCTCTGCCATTTCTTACCACAAAGAAAGAGCATTGTGCTAAAAAGCCCTCCAGAATAAAGCAGATAATATCTTTTGGGATGGTGCCTTGTATTTTCCAAGAGCTGCCTCACTGCAGCAGCTATTACAAGAAAATAAACCAAACCCTCCTATTTCTAAATTAGAAAGAAAAAGCACAACTCAAAACTGGTATTTGGTTTAGGACTGAGTGGTTCGCACAGTGCTTAAGAAGCATTTGAGACAAAAGCAAGCTTTCTGCCAAATATTTGAGGGGGAAGAGAAAATTTCTGCTTCACTGTCTGAATGCAGTTACAAACCAAGATTACAAAATAGCCTGACATTGCTGCCCACAGTGAAATAAGCTGTGCATCTCACTCTTCACAAGCACATCTCAATGTGTCTTTATCCTGCCCAGTTTAGCTTCTATAGCTTTACCCTGAAGACAAAGCCCTGTCTCCACCACACCTGGAATTCCAGGTGGCAAAGACGGTGAGGGGAGACAGGCAACTTCTAGGCAGGGAGTGCTTTTGCATGAATTTCTACGCAGCATACTCATGAAACAGCTAGGCTAAATCCAAGTATCACTGCTGTGCAGAACAGATACGTATCTAAAGGGGAAGTCTGACTAGTGAAGCAGAATTGACTGAGCTTCTCTAAGCATCTGTCCTCCCCTTCTCAGTCATCTTGCTTCCATTGAAGCATAACAGGTCATTTCTAGTTTAACATCTAGTGATTGAGGAGGTTTTTTTTGAGCAACTGCTGCTAAGCATCTGATCTCGCATAGGAGAAAAGAGCAGAGGTACTACGCTGAGATTTTCTGTAGTTGGAAAAAAAAAAGCACAATGAGCTTTCCTTCAGTTTTGTAACGGATCATTACTAAGCTTGTCGGCAGCAACAAGTTCTGATTGCTCCAGCTGAAGATATTGAAAGATTTTGTTTCCCTTGCAAGGCACACAGAGGTTGGTAAGAGCGCTGCCTTCCCCATCCCAAAGAGTTCAGAAAGGTGAGGAAAAGGCATTCAAAGGTAGAAAGCAAAGAGGACAGAGAATACATCAGCTGAGCAGATGAGAAGATTTAATAAAGACATTATTGTTACTAACAGAAATACTCTACAGACCACAGGCTGAAAACCACAACCTTAAACTAAGCAATCCATGAGAGAGCAGCAGAGAGCAGCACTATTGAATTCACCTGTGCCCCCTGTCTCCACTGGAACACTTATTAAGGTCTGCAGATCAAAAGAGTGTGAAAACTGCTGCTGTATGAAACAACGTTTTTGTTATTGTCTCCCTTTTCACCTGATCAGCTGAATCCTCTTTGCATCGTCTTGCAGTTTTCATTATTAGCTTTTAAGCCCAGGATCTTTCAACTGTGGCAAATGCTAAGCCGCCGGTGACCAAGTCCTGCTGCACCGCGTCTTGAAGAAATAACCGGATCGTGCCAAGCGTTGTCCCCCCACCCCAGCAAACGGGCAGCTGATTAGGCACAGACCATAGCTTTCAGAGACATCTGTATCACACCCGGAGCCCAACTGGTACTGAACTTCAAACTAAGTAGGAAAATAAGCCCTTAAAACTGCAACTTCCCTAAATGCCGGCAGCTAGAAACTGCCAACTGGTAACTACAGTTGGCAGCTCCTGTTTGAATTGAGGTTTTTTCTTCCATTTAACTCTCCCAGTCTCTCTGGTTCAGCCTGGGCAGTGGCACACAGATGTCCCCACTGTTGTAAGACGCAGCATTTTGCACAAGACCTTGGAACTCCCTCATGAACCATCTTTTCTTACTAACCACAGATGTTGCTAGTGGGGAATATCCTACACTGAGGCATGCCCAGGGTCTCCTCTGCCCGCCTCCAACTCCATCGAACTGGCACCTTTTGGGCAGGGATTTTCTGTCCCAGTTTCCCCCTCACAGGAGTGGGAAGCTTGCTTTGGGGTAAGCTACCGGAGCCTTGCTCCTGTCAGTCAGTCTCTGAGGAGATGCTACAACCTCAGGGTGAGGTTTAACCAGCAAATAGATACTACTACTGCTGGAAAACCTGCTTTTCCCACCTTTCAGGCCAGCTCTGCAACTCTTTCCAGAGTAAGGTTTCACATTCAACATATTTTTTATGGAAAACTTATATGTGAAGAAACAATCCATTTGGTGACAAGCCTTTATGCAAAACACAGAGACTTATTTTAAAATAAGCCTGACAACCTCTTAGTTTCTTTTATGAAGACTATCATGCCGTGTCAATCTCCTTTAAGAACACAGGCTCGAGTAGAGCACGCAGGCGTGTGCTGCAGAGGTAGAATGGCACTCGGGAAATCGGCTGGGGATTGAGCAAGGAAGCATGAGGAGTTAAGACAAAAAGCGTCTTTAACAGCTGCTGTGCAATAGGCTTGTGTTTCCTTGTCTACTTCAGGTCCCCTTTCTTCCACAGATGTGCCAAATGAATTATCACTGCACAACTATAGAGAAATTTAATAAATCAAGAAAAGGTACCAATTCAACAGGCATTTGTCTGATCTTCTCCTGTGCCTAATGGGGTCTTCAGGACTTCATTTTTGATGATGAAAACTGAATTTTTAAAACACTTACCTCCATGTATTAGCGTTAGATACTTTGTGTGGCTGCATAAACACACACTTCATATAGTCAGATATAGATGAAAAAAAATCCCTTGTGATGGATAACTAAGCCAGGCACTCACAGTAAGCCACAGAACAAAGTTTATTCTATCTCCTCCAATTCTTCGCACAGTTTTGCTGCTAAATGGACACAATACATTGGCATATTGCCTTTAATCTTTATTTCAATTTTAAGTCCAACTGGAAAGAACTGGTAACACATTTAGTGGTATCTTCAATAAATAAAATGACAAAACAATCTAGTCTTGTACAGGTACATTACAATCCACTCCAATATTGCCAAAACATTGTTTTTTTCTAAAAATTCATTCCAATGGGTTTTCTTCCTTTGTTTCAGCACTTAAATACACAGAAAAGTACATGATGGAGAAAACATATACTCTATTCTGAACAGAACTTGTAAAAACCAGTAACTTAGAAACAAAAAATAATTAAATCTCTCTAGAGAGAGACGAGACTGAAGAATCCTGTTTGAAGCTTCTTTGGAAAAACTCTCATTCTAACCTTCATATCAAAACATGCAGTTTCACTGGATCCTATCCTATGTCAGCATACAATAAGAATAAAAATTAATGATTTTTTTTTTTTTTAAAGAGGAAATGCACAAAGCAAAAGCATTAGCCTACCACACTCACAGAAGAAGTCATGGTCCATGTATCCTGCAGTGGTAAATGGCTATTTGCGCTCAGCCCTTCGTTTGAACTCCTATCACACTGCAAAAGATCCGGTTGTTTACCCTCTGCTCCCGCACCCATCTCTTCCCCAGTCCAGCAGCCTCAAGGAACTCAGCGAGATGAGAATTCATGTAAATACAAATCTGCCCACACAGATCGGATTGCAGGATGAGGACCGACACATCTGATTCTAATTAGAAGCTAGGCTTAATTTAAAGCTTTTCTTAAATAAAGTCATCCCATGGCAGAAGAAAAGCTGAACCTCAGGATTTCCAAATTGCAATTCCCTGTAATTTGCAACATCCATTAGCATCTCACAAACCAGTTACAGTGTCAGTTAATGCAGGAAGAACCACTCTATCACTAAAATTAGTTAAAGCACTCATCTTCAAGCCTTCTGGAGCCTTCTTCAGTGAAAGCTCAGGGCATGCAAAGAATGCACAGTTGGGCCCCCACAGACCTGTGCATACCATATAGGGGAGAGAAAACGTTACTTCAAGCAAAAGGCAGAGTTACACCACATCTGTGCAAACATTTAAACCAGTTTGTTTCAGCTAGTTACCTGCTCATCCCAACTACCGCCGCTGACTGTACTTGGCTGATTCAAGAGAACGTCATGAAGCAGGACACAACTTGTTTAAGGGAATGGGACTTTTTTCTGCCAGATATCTTCCCCTCAGCTGAGCACATTATAACAAAAGTGCAATAATTTACAATCTTTTCAAACAAACAGTTACTAAAATTACACAACTTTAGGGAAACAAATTCACTAGTTTAACCATAAAAATATTTCCCCAGGTAACAAACCTTAAAGCATTCAGTAACACAGTATTTCAATAATAATAACAATAATAATACAGAAAATCCCTTCCACTTGTTACAAAAGACAGAATTGTTACAAGATTTTGTTTATTGTACACTATCCAAGAGTTTTGCCAACTCGTGAAGACCGTGCTGTAATTAAGAATATAACTACCATTTAAAATAAACAAGTATGCAAATACTGACCTAACTTTGAAATTTTCTTAACTTTTTGCAAAGGAAGACAAGGTAAAGCCCAGGGCCATGTCATCCAGGTACTTGAGAACTTCCAAGACAGTTTACATCCAGAGTCATAAGAAAGCACCACTTTCCATAAAGTACTTTATGTGTCTGTTGCTGAACAGCATATTAAATAGTTTTGTGACAACTGCTAAAACAGATTCTCATCCTAATTGTAGCTTGACTTACAGAATTCAGGTCTGGGGATAACAGGGAACTTCATGACCAAGTTATACTCTGAAAAAAAAAACCTGCTAAATTTGGTCCAAGCATCCAAAGAAAATCAAGGTCATACGGATCGCTCATTGCTTAGTGTTGCTGTTTAGTTGATCCTTAAAAAAACCTAAGTGTATGGCAATAAGGAATAAGAAGGGCTGCACATGATAAGCACAGAACTGCGACAGAACAAATAGTCTCTTCAGAGAGATGTTTTAACTGTGATTTTGCCATGTGAGTAACTGAACTTGTACTAATGGAGAACCCTGAAATTTGTATGCTATAGCCACAAGAAATGATTTCCTATTTAAAAAACAGATCCATTTGTAATTATCTGCTTTTTCAAACATCATTAGATATGTGAAAAACAATTAAAAAATCTTTTAAAACAATTACAAAGAGTGGACTGCAGTAGCAGCTATTCAAGCAAGATTCAAGCACAACTTTAAATGAACTTTGAAGCTGGGAATTAGCCTTCTTTGTCGAAAATTTGTACAACTTTTTCAAAAACCTAGAAAGAGAGAGAAGAATATTAACTCTAAGTGTTAGTCAAACAGGTACTTCAAGTTAAATCAGCAATAACAATAATTGATAGTATTTTTTAAAATAACTTTTTTCCTTGGAACATTCACAGTTAATTCTTTAAAACTGGCATCAGTTCTGGGGTACTGAGACAGAAGAGCAATAGCACTTCAGAAAAGCAAACGCTCACAAAAGTAAACAGACAAGACACCATTAAAAACAGAAACACTGAAAATGTGTTTAGTCCAGTTCATGTTCAAGCAGAGCTAATTGATTTCTTACGGTTATTCAAATCTTAATCAGTTCTCCAAGAGTCAAAATGGGAGTTCCACAACCTCCCCCAGTAAGACACATCAGTGCTTAATCTGCATGCTCCCCGCACACATACCCATCTCCAAAGAACACCAGAAATATGTATCCTGCCACTGTCATCCCCATGGTTTGTATTTTGGGGATACTTACTTCATCAACAGATTTAGAGGCATCCACTTTTCTGACTTTTCCCATTCTCTCATACAAATCTATTATAGGCTTAGTAGACTGCAGATACGTATGGATTCTAGGAGCAAGCACAGGGGAAAAAAAAGCATTACATAGTAAAATATAAACAGAAGGGCCCTGAAAAGTTTTGAAGATGGTACCTCTTTTCCAGACTCTCCCGATTATCATCACTCCTACCACTGCTCTTGCCTCTTTCAAGACAGCGGCCAATACATATCTACAAAAAACATGGAAAGTATGATCACAACCAAGAACACAAGGTATCTCAAAAGCAGCAACAAAACAAAAATCCTGAAAACCTAAATAGGCTTGACACACAAAATAGAGTCCACATCTGGTGGATGTAACCATAACTCACATGGAAAGGTAGACTCGTCTATAAAAAAAAAAAGGATGATAGCTTTACACTTCATCAGTTTATTAAAACGGGGGTTCTTAAAACGAGATTGAGGTCAGTGGAAGTAAAAGCAACATCAAGCTCTGTGGTTTGACTGGGTCTCCAACCTGAGACATTTGAAGAAAAAAAACTATCTGATTTTCAAGGATGTGTTCAGACCTTCTGAAAAGCCGCATGTCAGACAAAACTACTAATATACCCCTAACCCTTTGCCGACGACACCAAGCTGTGTGGTGCCGTGGACTCGCTTGAGGGAAGAGATGCCGTCCAGAGGGACCTTGATAGGCTTGCGAAACGGGCCAGTGCAAACTGCATGAGCTTCAACAAGTCAAAATGCAGGGTCCTGCACCTGGGCCGGGCTAATCCCAGGCACAAATGCAAACTGGGCACAGAGTGGGTTGAAAGTAGCCCTGAAGAGAAGGATTTAGGGGTGTTGATAGATGTGAAACTCCACGTGACCTGGCGTGTGCTCATGCAGCTCGAAAGGCCAACCGCATCCTGGGATGCATCAAGAGAAGCGTGGTCAGCAGGTCAAGAGAGGGGATTCTCCTCCTAAACTCTGCTCTTGTGAGACCCCACCTCGAATACTGCGTCCAGCTTTGGTGTCCCCACCGTAAGAGGGACGTGGATCTGTTGGAGGGTGTTCAGAGGAGGCCACAAGGATGATCCAGCGGCTGGGGCCCATCTGCTATGAGGACAGGCTGCGGGAGCTGAGACTGTTCAATCTGGAAAAGAGAAGACTTCGGGGGCACCTAATAGCTGCCTTCCAATACCTGAAGGGAACCTACAGGAAGGCTGGGGAGAGACTTTTTACAAGAGTGTCCACTGATAGGACAAGGGGAAATAGGTTTAAATTGAAGGAGAATAGATTTAGATTAGATTTTAGGAAGAAATTCCTCAGTACAAGGGCGGCAAGACTTTGGAATAAATTGCCCAGAGAGGCTGGGGCTGGCCCCCCCCCGGAGGGGTTCAAGGGCTGGCCAGGCTGAATGGGACTCTGAGCAGCCTGATCTAGTGGGGGATGTCCCTGCCCATGGCAGGGGGGTTGGATTAAATGATCTCTAAGGTCCCTTCCAGCCTAGGCCATTCTAAGATTCTATGATCCTATGCCTGCACTGAAAGAAAGCCACTGTATGCTCTCCTAAGAATTTTGTAAGGCTACATACTATACAAAGTTATTGCAAGTTAAAATGTTCTTACTTGACATGGCTATAAAATAGACTTAAAAAACAAAATCTAAGCAAAAATTGAAGAACTAACCATAGTTAAAAGCTACCCAGCAAACTAAGTTTTGAAACATAAAGTAAGGAACACTGACACACGTGCACTTCATTATCCTATTTATACACTTCACATTTATACACTTCATTTATCCTATTTATATAGGAGAACAACAGTTAAAAACTTTTTTTCCCAACAAAGTACATCAGTAGCAAAACAAAAACCAACTGAGAAGATCACGTATGTATTACTGTCCACTCTTGGTAAAAAAATTAGAATCCTCAAATTAACACCCCAGCAAGTGAAAAAATTTCATTTAACATTTTTTAAATTTTTAAATAGAGAAGAAGAATCTCTCACTTTTCTTTGAGATTAAAAAATGATTGCAATTAAATAATAAAAAGACTAACAAAATTTCTCAGGAAATTGGGGAAAAATGTAAAAGGAAGAAAGTCAGATTAAGGCACTGGGATTCTCACATCAGTTTTTAGGCCTCAAGGGCACTGACATATTAAAAAGACAGCATATCATGGCCCTTGTTAAATGAATATAAGGTATCACTGTCAAAACACCCTTGTAACCTAATAACTTGCTGAATAAAACACTGATTCTTTCCTGTCCTATAGCACCGCTCCTAACTATGAAAATAAAGGCTGCTGCTGCCAGCACTTTAGAATTAGAGAAGGCATTGCTATTAACTTCATTTTGGACTAAGTAACAGTTACTAAGAGTAATCAGAGCAACGTTTTCTGAAAATTAAACTAACTTAAAATTTTTATAAATTTTCCTTAAGAATGCAATTTCCTGAAATAGTTCTTCAATATAATTTATTGACAAATTATCACAACAAGTGCAGTTATCTGCTTGCTATTTCAAAAACAAGTAGTTTCTATCAGTAAAAACAAGTTGCAAAAAAATCCTTGAAATTCAGAGACCGAGTTTTCCTTCTACTCTTGCACTAGTCCATTCACTACCTGACAGTTTTATTGTTCTTCTTGAATGATTCTCACAATACAGCAAGAACAGAAGTGACAGAATAACACACTTCATTACCTCATTGTCACAATCAAAAAAGAGAACAAAAGAAACATCCGCCTTTCCATCCATAGTCTTATTCCAGCCTTGAAGATTATCTTCATTTCTGGGGAATCCATCAATCAAGAACTTGTTCTTCTGGGAATTGGCAGCCATTGTTTGATCCATAGCCTGATAAGAGAGAATTCAATTCATGACCTCCTGCACATACAAACATTTATCTACTTATTAAATTACCCCCAAAATGTTGACACGGTAAATTGAAAAGCATTTATCTTAGGATTATTGCACATTTATAAAACATATTTTTGTTTCACCTTCAAAGAATGCTAATTAATTTACTGATGCATCAATATAGCCTTCTTCCAAACCAAATCGACTACTTCATAAAGCTCAAAATGTCATAACGCACAATCCCAGCCTTAAAATTGATTTTCTGGATACTGGAAAAGTGCTATTACATAATAAGATGCCAAAACATCCCTGATCTAGAGTTAATTCTAATGAAAAAACTTCAGATAAATTTAGTGCTATGAGCAACAGAGGCCTTTTCTGTTTTAAAAGAGATATTCTGGATGTTTTCCTAGACATTAATAAGGATAAAGCCTGGAACTTTTCCTTCTGCCAGAGCATGAGCAGGTGCTCTTCTCATTCACGTGGCTATCTGTTTTGATAAACCTTACAGAAACTTAGTATGACTGAGCTGACCAAGACATCCAAAAGCTAGTTAAGGGAAATAAGAAATACAGAGTTTCACCAATTTCCCTAGAGCTACAAAAAAAAAATTAAAAAAAAAAAAAATTCCATCCTTATAGATCCCCAGGTATCAGAGGCCACCACTCACAGCCCTCCAACCAGCCAGAACGAAACATGAGTAATTGCCAGGAGAAGTCCCACATGCAACGTGCACCCACGTATCTGTCATTTCATACTGACACCAGAGGAAAGGCAGCTCTTCCAGAACACAGCTTCACTGCTTTGTCTGCAGTGCTGAACCACCAGGGAGACAGACCTTTCCTTACCCTCTTCAGCAAGCTGATTGTTATTTCAACCGGTACGATTTCGCCTTCCTTAATGTAGTTCTCAATGAGTTCTCCGTACTGGGAGCCCGGCCGTTTTCGTTCATCTCGAAGGAGATCGCCAGCAGAAAGGTGCGTGTAGCCGTATTTCTGGAAAGCGTGAAACAAACAGGCATAGACCCCCTCGAATTAGCACACGTGCAAAGTGAACATCAGTCAGCCATGTCAACCACATTTATCTTTGTGTTACAACAGGAAAATACAGGCAATAGCATCTTGCTAGTGACAGATCTATTCCGTCTTCAGTCTGGCAACACAGCACATGTATGCACAGAAAGCACAGCAGTAGAGAGACTCTCGGGTAAAATGCTCAACAGGGCTTTGGTCATGCATTTGAGTACTTTTTTCAAAGGTAATTTTGTCATGGTTGGAAACGAGACTGTCTCAAAGTCCCCAAAGCGCTTCCTGAAATGTTACACTGTGCAACCAGACATTTAACAATCACCAAATTACGAGCTATAGCCCATCCTAACAGCTCGAATACTGGTTATCAGGTCTTCATTTACACAGTGAAAAAGTTGAGAAAATGTCTTTCTTTGCTATGCTTACAGAATATACATTTGTAATATAAATGTAAATTTGTAATTTTATCCAATTACCTACTTAAACAACAGCTCATGAGGTGACTCCAGGTCCTTTGGAGCTGGAAGAATGTTTCAGACACGACTCGAGCCACAAATCCCTACACTCCCATTGTGGTTTTGGCACCAACTTCCTCCTCTACCTTGGTCAAACCAGTAACTCCACATCTAACACAGCTGCTGCACAACCAGCATGTGCTCCTCCAAACCTGCTACCTCCTTCCCTGGGATGAACACGATAAACCCGAGGGCAGCCCTTGGGTGCCTTTTCCTGACGACGACGTGGCAGGTGCAGGTAAAGAGCTACACTGGTGCCACCGACAACACACCATGTACAGCAAACAGAGAGAGAGCAGAGGCTGTGTTTGATACATCCATCAGTTTGATACTAGAATGCAGGAAAGCTGCAAACACCACTGTTCTTCTCTTTCACCTTAAATTACATCTAAAAAAGTTGCTAATGCAAAATACCACTGAAAAGTGTTTACTACGCTTGAGTTTGTCAGGCATTCAGCATCCTAAATAGACACCTAGTGCAAATGTACAAATAGATTTATCAAAGAGAAACATGTTGTTATAAAGGAAATTTCAGAGCACAAACCAAACATTTTCTCAGCTCATTTAACATCATGAAAAAATAACCAAATATACTATGCTCCTTGACCAAATATAGTCCATAAAAACAAGCAATAAAGACATGTCCTTGGTGATTACCTATGCTAGCTATACATCCAAAACAGAGTACATCTACACCTGCTCATCCTAAAGTTTTACACAAAACAAAAACAGCAGCCAAAAACTTGGGGATTATCAGCTCGGCTGCAGCAACATCCAAAGCAAATTTCAGAAAAGGTGTCTGAGCAGCATAATAATGTGACTACATACTTTTAAAGGCTGTGAACTTGCGATTTAAAAACTTGGCTACTAGACTAAGTACAGCAGAAATACTACACAACTCAGTAAGTGACTTTAAAAACATTTCAGTTGCTTTCCAATTTCACCCACAAAAGCGTGGAAAGTTAGTTCTGCCATAGTCATAATTTAAGAAGGGATATAATTACCTAAATCTCCGAAACTCTACACAGCTAGCAAAAAAAAAAGGAAGCAAGATTTTGCTCTAAATAACTGTGAAGAAAAAGCTCCACATACATCCTCTCTAAGCTCACTGTACTCCTGCTTTAATGTGCATTGCATTTGGATACGCTGATTTAATTGCAAATCTAAATATTAACTACAGAAGCCATAAACTAGAATAAATCTCTCCTTATAAGCAAGAAGCCTTACTCTGCTGTACCCTGAAATAACATATGGTTCTTCTAGCTAATGTTAAAGAATGATGATATTTTTAACATCAAGTTTTTACAAAGGAGAAAACAGGAGGAAAGTATAATCCCTTCGGTTTTAGAGGATTACCAAACCATTTAATTTTCCTTAGCATCTCCCTTTTCACGCATGAAAACAAAATTGAGTCAGACCATTTTTGGAATTCTCTGTCTTTTGCAACAGCAGACTAAAAGAGTTTTGTAACGGCCAAACAGGAAAGTAAAAGAAGTGTTTTAAAGCGCCGTTGTATAAATAGGCTTGTTTTAGATAACAGTAAATTGTATTCTAGAGTAACCTTCAGAATGGATTAGCCAGGCAAATAAGAAAAACAAACCTCTCCTTCAGGGGCAAAACATCTATTTGTTAACTGTACTGAGACAAGAGCCAAAGAAAACATGTCGGTTTAAACAATGCAAACAACGCGGCGAAAGGCTTGGCCGCTGCTCCATGCACAGGGGGCTTCAGAGACGCAGTGCTCACGCTCCTCTTGCCATTTTCAATTAATGCATGAAGGCCACAAAGTTTTCTTTCATATTAGGTGAGATAAACCCTCAGCAAGCGTCCTGAATTGGGAGCAAATTGCCACATCCCCAAGAGCTCGCAATACTGTGATGTAACTGCTCAAAAAAACGGGGCAAAGCACCCTCGCGTCTTGCCAAGGTTTGCGTTGTGCCAGCCTGACTTTTCAGCAGCTCCAAGTACGTCTGGATGCAATCCCCAGAACGTGACTTGCTGCAACTGCTGCGTAATTCTTCTCCTCCGAAATCAGAAAGGGAGTAGGGCTGTGGCTGCCAAACAATGAAAAAGCAGTTTCTCCAGTTCTTGAAGAAAGCGTATATGCTAGATTCATAACATCAGACTCAAAGGAAAACTCTAAATAGAAACTAAGTAAAAATAAATTTCCAAATACTTGGGATGCCAAGCACCTAAAATCTGGACAGATTTGTAGATTATAGAGAAGAAAAAAGAAAATATAGGTTTAGCTATTCTAAAACTTGCCTCAGAAATACTGTTTTCTGCTATGCTAGCAGACTGGCGTGCTGTTCTATAAGAAGACAAAAAGATTAAATCAGTAAGTTGTCATTACACAAGTTCTCATTATTTCTAAAACTATTTTTATATTTGGAGAACCATAACTCAATTCTCTTCTCAAATTAACTCCGAATGAAAAATATAAAAATCAGCTGCCTTCAGCATCACTGTAGACATCTTCCTCCTTTTCTTTAAAAAAATAATAAAAAATAAAAACCACAGTGATGTGAAAAGGCAAGCTCAAGTTTCCACCAATCCCACCAGAGGCAGGAGTTACTCAGAACAGCCCTTTGCAGGGCTGTAGGAGAGCAGAACAAAACATTGCTCGCTTGTTTGTCTCACGGTGGCCTGGTATACCGGTCCCCAATGGGACACGCAAGCTGGGTGCTCCACATCGCCAAACTGCAGTCTCCTCTGGATGCCCTTTTCTCCCCCGTCCTACAGCCACTTCTAGTTCGCTTCCGTCAGCCCAGATCTGCAGCTTGCACTCTGCAGACAGCACATGCTTTGTTTTCAGTCACTGTGATAAATGGATGAATACAACCGAAAATACATGAGTCATATCTGTGTCACCCTTGAACAGGGCAGAGTCTGCCCGAGCAATCTTCTCGAGGCAGTTAAGAAAGGATCAGCCAGATTTCAAGGGGCACAAGATTTATTTCTGATTCAGGCCTGTGTGGTCCAGCAACACATCTCTCCACTAAATAGACAGCTTGAGACTTCCTTAAACGAGCAAAAGCCAAGAAAAAGCAAGAGAAACACAAATCACTACTTTGACCTTGACTCCTATCTTGGCTTATCATCGTTGCTCTGAAAACGAAAGTCACGGGGCTTAAGATCTAAACAAATAAAATACAAACTTTT
The DNA here is from genome assembly GCF_000703405.1 of Apaloderma vittatum. Classification (NCBI taxonomy): domain Eukaryota; kingdom Metazoa; phylum Chordata; class Aves; order Trogoniformes; family Trogonidae; genus Apaloderma; species Apaloderma vittatum. Next base: position 42,324 of record NW_009720743.1, read on the forward strand.
ATTGCCCTAGTTCTGACCTGTCATACCTTGGGCAACCATAATAAACAACCAAATTTTGCTACATATATCATTCAAGAACTAGTTAAAATTAAAATAGAACTGTGTAAAGCTTGCAGCCTTTATATATTTTTAACCTAAAAAGCTTTTGTCTAATTGCCATTAGCAATTAGCACGTGGAATTAAAACTTCAGGGTATATATTATAATACAGTACTAGACCTTCTGCCCGCTTATTCCAATTATAAAAATTGGAAACATTTTCTTGTGTTGTTGCCTCTAGGGGAGGAAAAATAAACAGAAAACTCCCACATTAACAGAACAAAATGCACAAAGGAGATCCCACTGACAGTGCCTCCAGGAAAGGGGAGGGGGGTGCAAACAGAGCACTCCAGTGCTTCAAGAACCCCAGGCTCAATAAAAGGCACCCAGGATGTTTGGGAAAGTCCAAAATTCAATGCCCAGTGTTCTGCAAAATGGAAGCTTACAGGGATAAAACTTCAGGGGGTAGATTTTAATGATCACTCACCATGTTGTATAAAAAAGCTCCAAAGTTCAGAAATACAATCTTATATTCCGAAAAACAACTATGAGAACTTAAGGCTAAACACAATACTAACACTTGGCACTCGTAAAAGAGATTTCAGGAGCTGAGTTTAAAGCAAACAGTATTAAAATGTTTTTATTTCAAGGAAGTTAACTCTGCCTCTTAGCGGACTTCCTGAATCCAATTAATACACGACAGCAAAACCCAAATTCACTGCTACTTTCAGAGGAGTTTTATACAATGAGTTCTTCTTTGCATTGTTTTCTTCACCCTAGGAAATCCCCTTATCATATAACCCGAAGCAACTTTACAGCTTTTTTTCCATTTGCATATTAACTTATGCTCTTATAAAAGCAGAAGACTCAGCATCCCACTTTGTGGAATATTAGATTTAACCACACACATACAGGATAAGGCTGTGGTGGAGGTGAATTATGTTTTAGGTACACAGAGAGGGATGCACATCCCAAATCCCTATAGAATCACCTTGCCAAAACAAACAAACAAACCAACTCAAATCCTGCCTGGAATAAAGACAAATTATTTAGCTATTATTCTTCCCACCAACTAGAGCGCTTTGCATTTCAGGAAAAGGTTGTAAGGATTTAAAATTTAAGTACATGAAACCATTTTTTGTGCAAATTTTAAGATCATTTTTTTCCCTTGACTTCACCATAACCATTTTATAAGCAAAGCTCAGAAGTCAGCAATAAAACACATTCATTTTGTCCTACACACACATAATAATCTCATAGTCACAGAAGATACAAACACTGTAGGAAGTATAAAGGTTACTGCAAGACAATACGACATCATTCAGCTACTTCCTCAAATATTCTGCCTCACACGACAACTATGCAACAGTCCCAGATGACAGCAAGTTCCACCTAACAGGAGGTGGAATGTTTCAAGAGTTATCCGCAGAATCGGAAGGGAGAGGATAAGAAGATAAGAGGGAATTCTGCTTCACCCCTTCCTAAATCGGAGGAACTGGTCCAGAGCAGCAGTTCTGCTGCATTTGCATTTCAGTGGCAATTCTGCAAGTTTGTTGAATGCACACAGGAGTATTCTCTCCATATCGAAGAAAAACAGCCAGGTACAGCTGTCTCCTCCAACCTTATCTGTAAAGATAAAGGAACCTAATCGCTTACCCGCTGTTCCCTTTCGTACACTGTGTCAATATCCATTTCCGCTTGTTATTGCATCTTCTTCCCTCACATAATTTCTCTGTTTTGGTCCAAATTTGGCATGAATGAGGGACTCCAGCACACACATATTGAGCTAGTCCTTAACAAATACACATTTCGCCTACAATATGTAGTAGCTATCTCCCTTTTCTGGGAATGTGTAGCATCATCAGCAAAACAACTATCACACTTCTTTGGGAAATCATTCCCAGCTAGTACACAATATGCCCTTTACGCTACAAAACACAGCTACCCTTGGTATGTTAATAAAATCATTTAATGCTAAAATCATCATGTCACCTTAGCAAAGTGAGACTTCTTCCACAGGTGATCTGCTCTGTCCCAAATTCTTCATGCGAATAGCAAACGAGAAGTATTTATAGCTCACACTGACTTTTTGTTCAGCACAAACTTCAGATTTACAGCAAGATACTGGGTCAGATTCATTCCAAATGTGAACTAATATTATTCAGTCCATCTGCAACTAAAATGAATGAGGTTTATTATTGCTTAGCTACAGCCCCTTTTCTCTGCGGCAAGCTGCCAACAGTATTTAAAATCCAAACAAAAACACACCTTCAACCTAAAGGCAGCACTGACTGCTTACAGACCATTCAACTGCCTGCACCAAGCCTCTGGGGACCTACCAGGGGCCAGGCCAAAGATGTGCATTTTAAAAAGCTGCTGCTCTCCAGTACTTCTGCTGCATTTTATCCACACTTGCCTGTTTGTGTCCCCTTTTTCTAAAGTTTTCCAGCAGGCTTCCATCAGTCCAACTCTCCCTTCAACTACCTCAGATCCTCTCTCCCTCAAAGTTTAGTCAGCAGCTCCTGTAGAGGTACCCGAGTGAGCGGGAGGGCTCTCCCTTGCAGTCGGTGGGTCCTACCTTCAGCCCACTGACTTCAGTAAACTTGTAGTGAATAGGATTAGCAGAATTACAGCAAATTTACATTTGTTAGTACTTGGATTTCCCTTTCCAAGCTTAGAAAATAAAATAAATACAGTACAAGCAAAGTTAACTTTCTCCTTTTGTTTTTAGCTGCAAGTGCAATTTGAGTGGCAATGACTTATTTGAACTCTTCCTAATAAAGTAGTCTTTATCCAATTGTATTAGCCCATCAAGCCAAACTCCTAAACGTGGGCCAGTGGCCACATAAGGTACTTCAGCTCTGAGGCTGCACTAATGGCTTGATGAAAGCCGCTAATGACAGCCTACAAGATTCCCCTACATTTTAAGCTCATTTGTTTGCTATGTGCCAGAGGCAGTATCTGACCTTACCAAAAAGGCTTTATGAGCACTGTGAACCTTTCATTCCACAATTTAATTTAATGAATAAGCCAATTTGAATGAAAGCCTGTAATCTGAGGTTAAAATCCTTCAGAACTAAAGTCATAACGGTATTTTTCAGTCTGGACCAAATTCATATAACTTAGTTCTAGAACACTGAGGACTAGGGTATAATAGCAGCATGGATAAACTGTAACAGCACTGCCAGGGCACCACCAGAGCAGACGACACACAAAATGTGCCTGTGCCAGGAGTTGCAGGGTTTGGGGTTTTTTCCATCAGTAGTTTCAGAAACATGGGCATTGCTACAGTTCACAGCCATTCTTTCAGTACATTTATGGATGAACTTTGATTCTATGTGGCTTTCAATAAGAAAAATATATACAGCTGCTCAGAAAAAAAAATACACAACCAAACCACAAAAAAACCCTGTTTCAAATCCACCATACACACATTTGGAAGCATTCGGCTTTAACAGCTTCTGTAATTATCTACTTCAATACAGTGCAGTTATCCCTGTGGTTTGAGGTTTTTAAAAGGACAGTACTATATCACGTCGCATGCATCCTTCTTTCTTCGATACCTGTTCTATCTCAAAAGGCTGTAAAAATGTATTTGGAAAACTGAAAATATGAAAAATATAGCAGAAATTATTTTCAGTCTATACACTGTCAATTTTAGGCTCTTTGAAGAGAACAAGATTAGATCTAAGGGGTCAGGACATTCTTTGACCTCTATCATATTCTGTCATAGAAAATTTTAGTTCTCTTCTTAACGTTCTTACCTATACAGTTCAGAGAGACTGCACCAGGTCAGAAAGCCAATACCCTGCAATGCCTCCTCTAGCAGTTCGTACCTTTACAGGACAGGCTTCAGAAGATGTGAACCTTGATCTCACGTACTGTAAGCCAACATACTCCTAGCCTCTGTAAAACCACCTCGCCTTCACTCCCAGGCCACAAAACCAGCAACCCAAGGCGCATGGGTGGCAGCCGCGCTGTCACTTACGTGGCCGTGTAGACGTGTCCGGGGCCACCCACACGGCTCGGGCTGACAACGCCCCAAGGCCGAGCCCGTCAGGAGCTTCTCGAGGGCCGTGGCCCTGTCCCTCTGCCAAGGCGTAGCGGGTCACCGGTGCTCCCACCCGAACTG